>NC_056736.1:388060128-388360128 GCF_019279795.1 Protopterus annectens
CCAGCATATCCAACAACTTTTGAGGCCAATCAGTCACTCCAAAGCTATAATTTGGGACTGGAAGAGCAAATTGGTATATAGCTTGAATTTTGTTACTAGATGTCAGTGCTGTTTTCAGAATTAATTAAGTATTCTAAAATATTCCTTACCAAGATTTATTCATGTTTTATTGTTGATCCTTCATCAATTCCCAAATATTTTTACACTCCCTCTTGCTCAAGTTCTTTTATATTACATTCTTATCCCAAACTGATGTTTACTTGGTGATGTAGCTTTCCTGCTTTAAAGGTTGATTTTGCACATTTATCAAGACCAAATGACATTCTTATGTCATCTGAAAATGTTTTGACAACTTGCAGTTGTGCTTTCTCATCTGATAAGCTATGCAGTTTTAAACCATCGACAAAGAGAAGATGAGAAGTCTTTTACACTTTGTTTTCTAGGAGTCAAATTATAGCCATGGTCTAATCTGTTAAGTAGACAGCTTAAATGGGTTAAGGGCAAGACTTAGATTATTCCCCTTTTTACAGTTCTCCATTATGACTTTATTTAGCAGCAAATGATTCTTTGTTCCATATATTTTTTTCTTTTATTACCATTTTGTTCTATTGCCATAATTGAATTTTCTTCTAAATGAGTATAAACTCTGTCAGCATCAATTCCGGTGTATAGTTTATATGTCGCTGGAAGGCAAGTTATTGGTCTATAATTTTTAGGATAACTTGCAGATTCACTCTTAAATAGGAGTATTATTTTTCCTGTTGTTAACCAGGCTGGTGTCTGTTCAGGGTGTGCGTATAAATAGTTGTTATTCATGGCTAAATCTTCATATAAAGATGTTAATAATTTTAGCCAGAAGTTAGTTACTTTATCTTGACCTGTGGTTTTCCAATTGGAGGCCTTTCTTAACTTTATTTCAATCTCTCTGGCTGTTATTTCATCCCAATGTTCTTCGTCTTCCCTTGCTGCAGTCCTGACAATTGGGTATAGTCCGCGTCCCAGTCGGCCCGAATACCAGAGTATAAGGCTGACGTCGGTCATGGCGCCTTAGACTGACGTCAGTACGTCAGGGTACTAATGCGCATGACCGACGCCATTTCCTCAGTCTTTTTTGCCGCATGGTCCGATGCAGAAGCAATTTTGCGAGTGCAGGTTGGCGTTCTGAGATTTTCGAATCGGAGTTTCAGACCGAATCGGAGTTGGCTAAGTAACCCGTTAGAACATTTTGGTTTTTTCTTGCCTCAGTATTTAACGGATGTCAGAAAAAGTGAATAACTGTATTTCTTGTGGGAAGCAGATACCGCATAGGGATTATCATACTTTGTGTATACCTTGTTTAGGGCCTGAGCACGGCGTTGTTGGTTGCCGCTCTTGTGGTAGATTTAACAAGCGCACTATTAAGAGGAGGCTTGATTGTGCTAGGTTAGTGTTTGGGAAGCGTTGCAATTATACTATGCCGTCGGATACTCCGGCCTGCTTCATCTAAGAAGCGCAAGGACAAAACAGTGAAGTCTAGGGGTGAGGAACCGGCAGTCCCGGACGTCGGTCCTTTAGAAGGCTCAGGGAGCCAGAGGTTTTGCCAGGAGTCTCTATGGAGTCTCAGGCAGATACTTTACTGTTACAGGATGTGCCCTCTCAGGAGGTAGGCCAGGCTGAGGGGCTTCTCAGGTAACTGTTCTTCCCTCTCTTCCCAAGGTAGTTAGGGCCTCTCCTTCTGTTGCCAAAGCTTCTTTTAGAGGAAGGCCAAGTTCAGCTTCTGTGGGGCTTCTCCTAGCATTTCGGGCTCTGTGCCTAAGAAACATATGCTTAAAATGGCAGAAGATTTGATTACTCTGATTAGAGGTTCTATGCCCCACCTGATAAGAGGCCTAGGGTGGAACAGGAGTTTGATAGTTTTGAACAGTGTTCACAGGCTTCAGAGTCTTCTGTGGAAGACTTGCAAGAGTTTCCTACTTATTCTGATTCTGATGTGGATGATTCCACTCCTTCAGCTTCTCCTCCTGAGGATTTTTCATTTTCAGAGACTCTTCACTCCATGAGGGAGCACTTTAAATGGGAAGGCCAAGATTACTCTGACTCCAGAAAAGGCTTAGGGAATTCTTGTTTTGCCCCAGCATAGGCCCTTAGCTATTCCTCCTGTGTTGAATGTGGTGGAGGATGTTTTGCAGAGGCTTCTCTGAACCCTGATTCCTTGCCTCCTGCTCCTGTTAAGCCTGATAGGTATTATAGGGTGCCCGAAGCTCATAAGTATTTGTTTAAGAGTCCCAGGCGGGACCCAGAAACTGTTTCTCAGGGGCCTAAAGGTGTTAAAGCTTCTGTGGTTAAAAATCCTGTACCCTCTGATAAAGAGGCAAGGGCTTTGGATAGGTGGGGTAAGAAAGTATATACTTCTTCCACTCTAGCCATGAGGGCGTTGAATTGTCAATTTCATATGCTGAAATATCAGAATTATCTCCTTTCACAATTGAAATCTAAGGTGGATGCTTTGGCGGAAGGTATTGAGTGTAAAGAATTGCTGGATTTGGTTCATGTGTCTGAACAAGTGGGTAAGCATTCTTTGCAGTGTGGTTTTGATGCTGTTCAGGCCTCCTCGAGGGTGGCTGCTACTAGTTCTGTTCTTCGCAGACATGCATGGTTGAAGGATCAGAATTTAGCTGAGCATGTTAAGACCAGGATTTTGGATGCTCCTTTACAGTCTGATGTGTTGTTTGGACCGCCTGTGGAAGCAGTTTTAAAGAAAATGGAGGACAAAGCTAAGTCTATGCAGACTGTTAAAGATTTTGCAGGTGCAGCCTCCGAAGTTTAGTAGAAATTGGCCTGCTAAGGGGTATGCGTATCCTGCTTATTGTTCCCAGTCTAGGGCAAAGTCTAGACGAGGTAGGGGCAGGGCTCAAGGTTCGTTTAGGCCTAGATCAGACAGTTCACCTGCTCAGACTTCTGGTGAGGGCAGGGGTCAGTCCTTTCGTAAGCAGAACCAATGACCTGCCTTTTCAGCTGCCAGTGGACTCTCGTCTGGCAGCTCCTTTGGGAGGAAGATTGTCTCTTTTCAAAGAAAATTGGGATTTAATCACTCAAGACAGATGGGTGCTGGATATCATTCATCACGGGTACAGATTTTATTTCCACACAATGCCCCTTTCAAAGGCATGCCAGATGTTCCTCCTCCACAAAGAAAAGAGGCTCACAAGCAAGTTTCTCAGTTACTCCAGATAGGGGCTATTCAGCCAGTCCCTGTGTCAGAAAGGGGCCTTCGATTTTATTCTCGCCTGTTCCTAGTACCAAAGAAGGGGAACACGTGGAGACCAATTTTGGATTTATCTATCCTCAACACTTATCTGGACATTCCCAAGTTCAAGATGTTGGCGTTACAGCAACTGTTACCTCTGCTGGGCAAGGATCACTGGATGGTAACTTTGGATCTCAAGGAAGCTTACCTTCATGTGCCCATAAGGCTAAGTTGCAGAAAGTATCTGCGGTTTCGAACTGGAGATTTTCATTATCAGTTCTCTGCATTGCCCTTTGGCTTATCTACTGCCCAGAGTATTCACAAAGGTTCTGGCTCCAGTGATAGCTTACTTCAGGCTTCAAGGCATTCAAATTTATCCTTACTTGGGCGACTGCCTGATTCTGGCTCAAGAAAAGGAACACCTTCTACAGCATCTGGAATATGTCATAGCAGTGCTAAGATGCCTAGGGTATTCTGTGAACGAAATAAAGTCCAGTCTAGTACCCTCTCAAGACATGTGCTTTCTGGGTGTGAGACTGAATACAGCAGCCCAGATGGCCTTTTTAACCCCGGACAAACAAAAGTGTCTGTCACTTTACTTCCACCAACTATCTCATCAGTCCGTGCTGACTGCAAGGACAGTCCTTCAAGCATTAGGGTTCATGGCATCTTGTATTCTGGTGCTTCCCAATGCCAAACTGCATATGAGGAAGCTGCAATGGTATCTCAAAAATGTATGGACACAGCACTGCCAAGATTTGGACACTGTCATTCAAATAATACCTTGCCTTCAAAAGGAATTCTTGTGGTGGGCTCAGGAATGTCACCTAAACAAGGGACTCTCTGTGACCCGGCCAGAGGCGAGTCAGATTTTAACGACAGATGCCTCGGACACTGCTTGGGGAGCTCATCTAAATGGAAAGTGGATACAAGACAAGTGGCCTGCCAGACTACAGCATCTACATATCAACATGAAGGAGATGTTAGCAGTCCAGTTTGCATTGATGGCGTTCAAGGAGTTACTTCTTCCAGGGCAGGTGTTGATTCTGACAGACAACACAACTGTCATGTGGTACATCAACAAGCAAGGGGAACACATTCTTATCCTCTATGCAGGCAAGCAATGATTTTATGGGAGACTGCGTTAAGCCTGCAACTGACTCTTCAGGCAAGGTTTCTGCCAGGAGCACAGAACTCCCTAGCAGATGTATTAAGCAGACAAATCATGGATCCCCACGAGTGGAAACTGGATCTTCATGTATTTCAGAAATTGACAGTGTCATGGGGAACTCCAGACATAGATCTGTTCGCTTCTCCACTAAACCACCAGCTGCCAAAGTATTGCACAAAGGGGTTTCATCACACAGCTTGGAAAGTGGATGCTCTGTCTTTCAGTTGGAAAAACCTTCATGTCTATGCCTTTCCACCTCTACCTCTTCTTCCAAAGGTATTACTAAAGGTCAGACAGGACAGGCCAAGGATGATTTTGATAGCTCCAGATTGGCCTCGGCAACACTGGTACCCACTTCTAAGGAGTCTTGTAAATAAGCCTCCATGGCCTTTACCTCTGATTCCTCATCTGTTATCTCAGAAGGACGGTCATCTGCTCAATGTCAAGCTTCAATCTCTTCATCTCACAGCTTGGCATATTCTGTGTTGAAGCATGGTAGGTCTCAGCTTCCTCAACAAGTTTTAAATGTGATTATGGAAGCTAGAAGGCCTAGTACTAGGAGAGTGTACGCAGAAAAATGGAAGAGATTTTTATTTTGGAGTACAGCAAAGAATTTGGAGATTTCAGAGCCTAATTTGAGTGTGGCTCTTCAATATCTTACTGAATTATTGGACAAAGGCTTGTCTTTCTCTTCCATAAAGATTCATGCTGCAGCAATTTCAGCTCACTATGATTGTGACCCACCTTTGTTTTCGCATCCTTTGTTCAAGCAGTTTCTTAGAGGGGCAAAGAATATAAGACCCCACGTAGAGCTCCTACTCCTGCTTGGGATCTCAATTTTGTGTTGGAAAAACTTACTCTACAACCTTTTGAGCCTGCAGCTACTGCTGAATTGAAATATTTGTCATGGAAGACTGCTTTTCTGTTGGCTATTACTTCTGCAAGAAGGGTATCTGAGTTGCAGGCCCTTATGGCAGTAGAGCCCTTTTGATTTTCCATAAGGACAGGGTATCATTACGTACTAATCCCTCCTTTATGCCTAAGGTGGTTTCTAGTGTGGCTTTAAACCAAACTATTCATTTGCCTACGTTTTTGCAGATCCTCAAAATAAAGGGAAAAGATTTTCCACACTCTACATGTACACAGGCAATTGCGTTATTATTTGAGCAGGACTAAAGATTTTAGGCAGTCTCAGCAGTTACTTGTTTCTTTTGCTTTAAGTTCACAGGGCAAGCCTGTGTCAAAACAAACTATTTCTAGGTGGATTGGCTTTTGCATTGCATTTTGTTATTCCCATCATGGCAAAGAGGTTCCAGCTGGGATTAGGCCTCATTCCACTAGGGCTACTGCCACTTCAACAGCATTTCTAAGGGGTGGCAACTAAGGATATTCTGGAAGCAGCTACTTGGAGTTCAGTGCATACTTTCTCTAGGCATTATCACCTGCCTATATACTCTAAGACTAGAGCTGGTTTTGCCACAGCTGTTTTACAAGGCATGTTGTCAGCTCCTGCTACTTTATAATTTGCCAGCCTCCCTTACCTCTGCTTTGGGATTCTACCCAATTGTCAGGACTGCAGCAAGGGAAGGCGAAGAACATAGTACAGTTTTGTACCTACCATAAATGTAGATGTTCGAGGATTCCCTTGCTGCAGTCCAATTTACCCTCCCTCCTTCCCCTCTGTGTTTCAGGGTGGTTGTGTAGGTGAGTTTACATGCTTATATTTTTGTATATATTACTGTATATATTGTACATGTTTTTGGTGCAGGTTGTTTTGGGACTTGTCTTTTGGGTCTTCTGACATCTGGGGCAAGAAAAGACTGAGGAAATGGCGTCGGTCATGCGCATTAGTACCCTGACGTACTGACGTCAGTCTAAGGCGCCATGACCGACGTCAGCCTTATACTCTGGTATTCGGGCCGACTGGGACGCGGACTATACCCAATTGTCAGGACTGCAGCAAGGGAATCCTCGAACATCTACATTTATGGTAGGTACAAAACTGTACTTTTCATATCCTGTACAGTTGAACAAGTTATTCTTTTTTTTACTTTTTCTATTTAGCATCTTTGTTATGTTCCACAGGATCCTCATAGGTATTTCTCCAAAATGTATGTATTTCTTCTTTTTTTTGGGTGGTCTTTCAATTTGTTTGCCTTGTTTCCCAATTCTCTATAGAACTTTTTGGGGTCATCAATAAATTGTTTATTTTGTACTTTTCATTTATATTTATCAGTATATTTTCTAAGTTTTTAAACAACGTGTCCTACATGGACAGACTCATGTCACTGTACTCTGTATCTTGTTAAGAGGTGACTTGTGTCCAGTATACAAGGTATCCTTGACTCATTACTGATGGATTTACTGCACACCAGTCAATCATATGGCAACAGCAATACTCAGTCTAGGTATCTATACCTCTTCTGCACCGTCAACAGAACGGTTTGGAGGGATAGGTATATTTCGCAGAGGATGTCACTGCTGTGGAACAGACTCCCCATCTGCATAAAACAAAGTTCACGCCTGTCCATTTTCAAGTACAACTTGGATCTATAGATGAGAAACATAAAATCTACCCCAAGACTGCTCCCTGTACTACTAATGGACAGAGGCAGTTCCCAAATTCTTTATACCATGCATAGGTTCCCTCAGATTATCTCATGTATGATCCCAGTTATTCTCATTAGTGGTAATATATTATCAACCATGGGATGGATAAGGCCAATCTATAACCAAATGTGATAGGTTATTTTAAGTCCAAAATGGAAACTGACTAGACTTAAAATGATCCATAAGTGCAGCTAGCCTAGTACTTACCTATGAACCCACTAGCACTTCTTACCCTGGACAGTAATCATAGATTCCTGGTTCAAGACCACTGAAAGCCCTCTGTCATTGAAGGATTTCAATGCCTATCACGTATTCAAGCCCACAACATTAGACAAAGGTGCAAAAGGTAGTGGTGTCTCCATATTCTTAAACAATTCATCTCCAAATTAGTTAGACAAGATAATGACCTGGAACTCCTCCACATCCAATTTTAATATTAATAAAACCTGTTATGTTTGAGCTAATTGTAGGACCCCCTCTTGCCTAAGTAGATGGAAACACTGTTCTAGGAGACTTAACTGCCCCTACATGAACTGTGAAATGTATGCAATCTCAAACATGTATGCCTAGAGATTTCTGGACTTCATCGATACAAAATCCATGTCCGACTTCCAAGATGGCCACACACTGATCAATAGTATAACTTCAGCTTTCTCAGTGTGAAAACAAAAACTGAGAAAAAGGAGTGCCATTGAAAATGTTTTTTTGGTAAAATTCAGTTACTGGCTAGTAAATACACTGCCAGGATGCCAGCAAAGACTTAATTTGGAAAACTTAAAAGAAAATCAACCAGAAAAGGTGAAGAGAAAGCACTGTCTGAGAAGGATTCTGAAGCTCTTCAGCAAAAAGTAGTTCAAGCTTCAGCCTTGATTCAAGAGATGGTTTCCATTTTTTCTAGAAAAAAAATAAATCAACTGTACACAGAGGTGATTAAAATAAATGCATTTTGAAGAAATACACCAATTCAAACAATGAAAGGCTGGAAAAGTAGAAGAAGTTTTAACTATCCATTCAGATGAACTGATAAAACTGCAAAAGTCGGAGACTGGTATGAAGAAAAAACTGAATGCAAGGTTTCTTAAGAAGAACTGTTTTAAAAAATACTACAGTTAGAAGACAGAGCATGCAGAGAAAAAATGAGATTTTGGGGAGCAGCAGCAGAGAAACTGGAAGGAACACACTGTATTAATTTTATGAAAGCACAAATAAGCAGCTGGACTGGTAATCCACAGCAGAATTTGTTAATTGAAAAGGCACACCGTGTATGCTCCAAACCTGACCATGAGAAAGCCAACAAGACCTGTATTACTAAAGATGCATACATACCAGCAGAGAGAGATGATCCTGAAAAAAATTGTGTCAGAAGGGCAAACTATTAAAAACTGGAGACTACAGAGTGTTTGTCGAAAATGATTATTCACTGTACACTTGGTAGAAGACAAATTTATCCCAGCAGTCAGGGAATGTCGAGGGGGCAGATGTGACATTCAAGATGTTGTATCCAGATGTTTTTTCCCCCCTGAAGGATCCGAGTCATTTTTTGATGCACAACAGGCTGTGAGGAAATAAAAAAAAGTTTATCCAACAAAAGGTGTCTCAGCAAATAGAAGGGGACTCTGTCATTCATCTCATGGTAAGGTTCATAGAGAGACGTTGCCAGTGAAACCTTTTCTGATGTTCCAGATGAAAATGCTTGAAAGACAAAAAGGAACAAGAGTTTATTATAAGTACCTTTGACTTGAACCAGAGTCTGGTGCTGGGAGATGGGAGGTGAACAGGAAGAAGACAAGCAACTCTGAAATTATCAAATAAAAGGAAGCCTATAAAGCATCACATTTGTAAAATGTGGTTTTGCAAGGAAAAGGTGTCTGAAAAACACTGGAGTTTTGTTGACTTTGTTAAACTTGTGGGTGGACTATAAACCACATACCCCACTTTATATCATTAATGTTTAGAAGGACAGCAACTGGGGAAAACTAAACAACTTTTGTTGTTTATTAGTATTTGTATAAAACAGTTCATGACATAAACTGTGTGTTATATACTGTAAAATAGTTTTATGTGGTGTGCAGTCAAGGGTATTTTAAAAGTGAGAGGATTCTTTTCAGT
Source organism: Protopterus annectens (assembly GCF_019279795.1). Classification (NCBI taxonomy): domain Eukaryota; kingdom Metazoa; phylum Chordata; order Ceratodontiformes; family Protopteridae; genus Protopterus; species Protopterus annectens. The sequence continues at coordinate 388,069,245 of NC_056736.1, forward strand.
GACTGCTGTATGTGTTAGAGATATTAAAGTAAACAAGTACTTTTTTATTTGTAAGAAATACGGGGTTTACAGTATAATAATAGTATAAAGGCTGGAGAAAAGCAAGTTTAATGTTCATTTGCTGTGATCTTGGGCTACTGGTGTGGGGGTGGTGTAAAAGTGCACTGATTATATTATATGTAGAATTAGGATGTTTTCTTTTTTTATTTTACAAGGGCGACTGTCTAGATTGCTACCTTTGGCTTAAGCTGTAAACGGGTGTTTTTTTGGTACTTGCGTATTATTGCAACTTTATTTTTGTGCCAACAGCTGCTGTTTCACGATCACTAAATATGTACGTTAATGTGTTTCAAATGGAATACAGTGTGTTTTCTTTAACAAAACCAGTTGTTTTCCGGAAGGCTATCAACACAAAGTACAAAACATACTGTCGTTTCTTTGTGCTCTTTACTGGCAGCATGTTGCGTCTTGCAAGGCTGTTCACACTGAACGTAAGTCAGCCAATGCTGTCAAATAATGGCCATACATACAATTGGGAATCACGACTGGGAGTGTGGAAGTTAGCGTACGCTCCTTACTGGGTACAGGTGACTTTGTCCTGCATTTCAGAAGGTAAACAAGCTCAAACATCTGATTCCTGCTTTGTGACATACTGTCTTCATCCCCATGTCATACTTTACATCCTCAAAGATGACATATCCCCCCTTTTAAAATACTCTCCCTTCTGCGTGCGTAATGGCTTTCGGGAAGTAATGGCAAATGACAACAACCGGCTGTCCTAGCTCTGAGAAAAGTAACTCCTTCACCGTGTCACAAGCTTGTATTTTGGTGTCTCCTCTTGCGTATGTCTGTGTCTGTCAGTAGCCCCTGTTATGTCTTCATTATATTTTTGCAGCCACTGTGAAGTGCCCAACCAAGAAACTGCAAACATGACCTGGCGTAGAATGCGGTTGTGAGAATCCATAAGTATCGGCAAAGCATTAATTTTTCAAATGTTGAAGTTATAACCCTGCCTAAACAAACTTCAGTGTAAAAGAGAACAGTGTCTGTTTGGTTTTCATTGCATTTTCGGTACCATGTAGACATCCGAAAGCAAACGGTATTACAGTGAAAATCTGATTGTGATAATACGCAAGTACTTTTTTTTTTTTTTTACCCATGTAGGCGTTAAAACTAAAGACAAAAATGATGAAAGCTGTGAAAGTGCTAAGCTTCTTGCAGTTGCAGAGATATTGGCTTCTTTGTTTTCCACTGGTAAATATTCAGTAGAGTTAAGATGACTGCAGCTGAGGCCAGATGTGCATTCTTTTCTGAGTGAAGTTTACAGACTCATTGCTGAGTTTATTTCCATGGAAACAAGCTGTTCTGCAGGTGCAAGAAGTTAATCTTGAGAATTCTAAGTATTCTTTGCTGAGGGAACTGCGAAATTTTAAATGTGCAATGGCAAGCAGTTCAGTGAAAATTTTGTTTTAAATTATGGAAAGTGAATAAGAGGTAACCTCTGTAAAAACCTTAAAACATTAATACAGTTAATAGAACACTGTGCAATTTAGTCAGTGAGCCAGTTTGCAACCCACCTGACAATATATGGGTTGGTACCCAGCTGGATGAGTTTATCAATGATGTCTGAGTGGTTGATTGTGTCAAAGGCATTGGTTAAGTCTAGGTATGCCGTATGCACAGATTTGTCCTCGTCTAGGGTTTTGTTGACTATCTTGAAGTCCACCAAGTTTAACAGGCATGATCTCCCCTTGACAAAGCCAAAATGGGTGGAGTTGAGCGTGTGGAGATTTCCTGTATCTTTGTTAATAAGGTCCATAATGATTTGTTCTATGGCCTTGCAGATAAGGCTAGTAAGGCTTGGAGAGGGCATTTAGGACTCTATCCTCGGAGGTACTGGGTGGGGAATAGGTACTAGGGATGCTTTGGGGTATATGTGGCGGGGACAGGGACGTGAAGTTTCACTTAACCTGTCACCCAGCAGGTTTGCTATATCCACAGGTTCTATATATATGGAGTACCATTACCTACAATTTCAGCGCACATGTGGGACTTTTGAGGCTACGGATGTAACTAAAAAACGTCTTGTGGTTTTCCTTAGTTAGGGAAGCAAATTTGGATTTGTAGTCCTCTTTGGAGGACTTCACTAGAAGTCTTATTTGCTTGTTTAAGTTGAGGAGGGAGTGTTTCCAGTTTTAAGACGGTTCCTTCCTACTCTTAGACAGCAATTTCTTTCTCCTATTGTATAGTCTATTAATGGCAGCTGTTCATCAGGCAGGTTTGTTTTTCCTTGAAAATCCTGCTTTGGTTCTATCAGGTATGGCAGAGTCAATACACTTGTACAGGTGCTTGTATAAAGCATTGGTGTATAACCAGGTGTAGGTGTCTGTTCCATCAGTGGGGGGAGAGGCTATGAAGCTGTTTATGCCATCATGTAAGAGGTTTTATGTAATTGTTGCTAAGGAGGGTCTTGTGTTGTAGTTACTTGTAGTGAGACTGATTTGTGGTCAGATCTCACCAGGGATGGCCACACACTGGGGCTGTTGCAGCAGTCCCCCTTGTTGGTGAGCACCAGGTCCAGGATGTTTGAGCCCCTTGTGGGTGTGTCAACCAACTGGTTGAGGATATTGGAGTTGACAAAGTTGAAGAACCTTTGGGCAAGTGAGTTAGAACAAGTATAATTTACCCAGTGTATGGACTGTTAAAGTCACCCAAAACCAGGGTGTTTGGTTGTATCTTGATTGACTCAAGTAGATCCAAGTAGGCTAAGTGGATATCCTGATTCATGGAGAGTGTCCTATAGCTAGCAATGAGCTGAAGAGGAGTCTAACCTACAGTCAATTGCACCTGAAGTAATTCAAGGGAATCATGCTGTTTAACCAATCTAGAGGTGTATTTATCTTTAATGAATATTGATACACCACCTCCTTTAACTCTCATTCCTTCAGTTTGTGGTCTGAACGTGTGGAAGGAAATTTAACCTGGTATAGCTGGGGTGCTGTCCACAGCCTTACCAGGTCTCAGTGACTAGAAATGTCAGCATTTTCCAGGGTGAGGACTGCTTCCAGTGAGTGCAGTTTGTGATTTAGGCTCCTAGTGTTTAGCAGCATAACCTTGATGTTTGTAGAGGGTATTTTTATGTCAGGAATTTTGTTCTTGTGACATTGCACACAGTCAGAGAGCTCTGTCATGTGTCTCTTCATATAGTCTAGTGAGGGACATCTCAAGCCATTCACATCAACATGGACTATGACTGAGTCATAATAGTGCCTGTTGTTGAGATGGTTTTCATGAAAACAGGAACTTTTGAGAAATGTGAAATAGGTTCAAATGGTGATGAGAAGAAACAGCCTGCCAACCATTAGTATATGCATGTAACACAAAAGCTGGACATGCACAGTCAAAAAACATCTATAATAGGTGGGAAAAGTAGCAGTAGGTGGGAACAGTAGCTTTGTATCATGAATGCTATGCTGTCCATGTTATCTTGTAATGCGAATGGCCTTACAGGTATAGATACAAAGGAAAGAGCATTGAGTTATTTTAAGAAATGTAGAGTGCAAATAGCAATGCTGCAGAAATCTGCGCACCCTGTTCTTGTGGTGGACCTATGTCTTGGTGTCTTTGAGTTGCCTGCCTCTGGTATAAAGTTAATACTGCCCCCCCCCCCCCCCCGTCACATTACATCAGCTCATTCTACTGTTAATAGTGAGAACTTAGCAAAGCCCCACCCCTTTAGCTTCTGCATATTGAATTATCTCATTATTTTCTGGCTCTTCTCTTTCTACTTAAAAATAAATAAATAAAACTGTTTCCTGCCTTTCCTTGAACTAGTGTAGCCCAGATACATATTTGCTGTAGCCAGGATGTTTGTAAGCTTCTGAGTGGTGCTCTCCATTTTTTTTCCTTAGATCTGCTAGTTCTTTGCTCTCTTGTGCTTTTATTAGCTTATTAGTCCAGCACTTTAAAGTATTCCTGGTGCCAGAAAGTTTGCTCTTCAAATTTTCCCTTAGAACTAGCTGGTTTCTCGGTAGTAGCACTAAAATCTGAATCCATGTGACTAGCACTTGCTCTAAAACCTGCTAGAAAGCACTAGGAAGCCTTAAACTGAAACAAGCAGTCAATTCTCCTTGTTAATAAGGAGAAGTTGATCATAGGCACTAAACCGCCTATAATTGCAAAGTACCTTGCCAAAGTAAGGGAAAACAGCTCTTGTACTTTACAAAAGAAACACCGAACCAGGGATGTCAAGAGTCAGCTTCTGGTGATTTCTCCTGTCCACTTGGTGAATCTGGGCATACTGGGGCAATGCAGCAATTGCCTCATGTACACAGACAACCCTCTCCACCTACCATCCAACACTACAACCTGCGAGAGATGCACTTGCATAGCCAAACTGGAAGCAAAGCTCTCTCCAGCCAAGATTGTGCTAGACAGTGAAGAGGAGAAGTTTAACACCTGCACTACACCTCAAGCGACACATAGCCCTTCAAAACTCAGGCAACCAACATCCATGCATAGTAACGCTAAACCCACTTATGCAGAGGCCCTTAACATTAACCTGCCCAAGCAACAAGGACCTGGAAAGCAAATAACAATCGCAACCAAAGTGACACATAGCTCAAAATACCAGTGTGCCACCAAACAGCCCCCTAAGACAAGACAACGTACTCAACACTTTAGTCATAGGTGACTCTATAGTCAGGCACACTGATGTCCCACTCACCAGGCTGAACAAGGAGAAAATTACTGTCAGCTGCCTGTCGGGTGCCAGGATCCGCCACATAACGCATGCACTGAAGTCACTTCACAACAAGTACAAATACGACTCTGTCATTGACCATGTTGGAGTGAATAACTTGAGATGTACCTTTCTGGACTACATGAAAAGAGACATGGAAGAGCTCTTGGATCATGTGGCCCAGGCAGGTATTACCCTAGGCCTGAGTAGCATCCTGCCTTCGCCCAGAATGATACCACAGTATAAGGACAAAATGATTGACTTCAACAATTGGCTAAGTTTCTGGTGTCATTCAAAGGGGATCCAGTATCTGTCTGCCTGGAACTACATGAGCGACAAACCACAATGCTTTGCCAGAGATGGCCTGCACCTATCGCCCCTGGGATTTGGGTTACTGGCTAAGGCTCTTGCCACCCCTATAGTGCCTTTTTTAGGATCTATATCAGTTCATCGAAACGTCTGAACTTCGAGCACCATAAGTTTGAACTTCAAACCACAAACTGCAAAAATGTTGAAGTCTTAGAACATCGATTTTTTTCCCAGGGAAAAAAATCGCTGTTCCAAGAAACACCCGCACAACACAAGCACACCAAAAAAACATCAATCCACACACATACACTCAAAATCCTGCATCTAACCCTACACTAAACTGTACATACACTACTACCTATCCACTTACCTTAACCCTAACCCTAAGGTCCATCACTATCGCACACTCAACTGACCCGCACCCTAACCCTAAAGTCTTTCACTTTTGCACACCCATCTCACCCGCGCCCTAACCCTAACTCACCTAACCCGCACCCCAACGTCCACACAATCACACACTTACCTGACCCAACCCGTAACTTCCCACCACAGTCCTGCTAATCGCGAAGCCACTGAAATGGTCCACCAAATTCTTTCCCTGGGAAAGAATTCGGTGTTCCACGGCTTCGCGATTACCAGTGTTCGAACTTTACAGTTCGAACATCTGGTATTCGATATTCAGCTGTTTTGACAGACTGATATAGACCCCCTTTTTTAGGCAAGGCTCAAAGGAGAAAACAACCACTGTAACCGATATAAGCATGCAAAATCTGAGGGTAATGCTACTCAATGCTAGAAGTCAAAATCTCAAAATGCACTGTCTCGAGGCACTCCTAAAAATGGAGAACATCGATATCTGTGCAGTAACTGAGACCTGGTTCAAGGCTCCAGAGAGCACCCCTGCAATACAAGGCTACAACTCTTACCACACTTTTTGGCCACCAAACCAGGATCGAAGCACTAAAGGTGGAGGAGTGTCCATATTTACCAAGGATATTCACACTTCAAGGCTAGTTGCCCAACACAATGCATCTGAAATTCTACATGTGCAACTAACACTAGGTAAGACTGCAATCCAAATTGTAGCTTGCTACAGATCCCCCACCATGCCCCAAGATTCTCAATACACCTTTCTAAACATACTAGAAAATATTAAGATACAACCAAATACCCTAATACTGGGTGTTTTCAACTACCCTGCCATTAATTGGAAAAACTACTCGGGTACCAACACCTTTGCCCAACAGTTCTTGGAATTCATAAATTCCAACGCCTTGGATCAATTAATCCATAGTCCCACCAGGGGCTCAAATATCCTAGACCTGGTCATTACCAACATGGGAGATCGATGCTGCACACCAGTGGTCACCCCCTCGTTGGTCAGGTCTGACCATAAGCTAATCACCCTTGACGTCCTCATTCCACCCCCACCCCCCCAGTAGGGAAACCTCCATAAAAAACTTCTCCAAAGCCAACTTCATGTTACTCAAGTCAGACATGACAAACTTCATGACACCTATGCAGATGGGAACTGAAAGTTCGACTGCTGATTCCTACACTAAGGCACTGTACGAGCACATCCACTCTTGCATGAATCATGCCATTCCAAATAGAACCAGGACGGTCTCCTCCAAAAAAGGAACCCAATCTGGTGGTCCCCTGCCATAAACAAACTGTACAACAGAAGGGAGAAACTGCTGCAGAAAAGAGGAAAATCCCAGGATGTAAAAAACTCCCTTACCGGCCTCAGTAAGAAGCTGAGATCCCTCATAAAATTCTCCAAAGCTAGGTACGAAAATAAAATTGCCAAAGATTCCACCCACAAGGCATTCTATAGTTATGTCAAGAATCTAAATGGCTATGCTCAGATCTGCTTTGAGCTACAACAGAATGGCATTAAATGTACTGATCTCAAGGATATTGTATCCTGGCAGATCGATTCAGTGCCAACTTCACTCCCCCTCACCCCCTAAAGGGCCCATCTCAATACTAAAAGATTGCCAAATTCCAGTAATCATGGCCACACAGGTAAAAATCGCACTCCAAAGCTAAGAATACAGCATCCATGGGACCAGATAATATCCCGGGCTGTGTACTACATGAACCACAAAATGAACTGGCATCTCACCTAAGGGTCCTGTTTAATCATAGCCTCACCTTAGGCTTTGTGCAGAATGAGTGGCTCACAGCTACAGTTATCCCACCCCACAAGGGGGGATCCACCTTGGATCCCGGGAACTATTGTCCCATCAGTTTGACGAGCCTGATCTGCAAAGCCAGGGAAAGCATTGTCATGGAACTTATAAACAAAGACAGTGGCAACCTTCAAATGCTGGACCCCACCCCAGTTTGGTTTCGTAAAGGGCCCATTTTGTCTCCTCAACCTGATTGACTTCTTCGAATCAGTCTCCAGAGCCATGGACGAGGGTAAGGCGGTCCACACAGCCTATTTGGACCTCACCAAGGCCTTCGACACCATCCCCCACTCTGGAATCATAGATAAACTTACTAAGCTTGGCATTAATCCCTACATCACTCGATGGGTTGCCAGCTGGCTTACTGATGGAACCCACACTGTAAAAGTAGCTGACTCAAAATCCAGCTCCAGACAAGTGACAAGCGGAGTACCTCAGGGTTCAGTTCTGGGACCACTCTTGTTTGGCATCTGTGTGTCTGAAGGACAGGCCAGCACTAAGGGATTCTGGCTAACAAAGTTCGTAGATTACTGCAAACTGGGGATCCATTATTGAATCCCCAAATGATGTGGATATTCTATAAAAGGGCCTTACAGAAACAGATGCTTGGTGCCAGAGCCATGGGCTCAAGCTCCATGCCAAGAAATGTATAGTTATCCCCTTTGGGGAAAAAACATGTACCTATGAATTACCTCATAAGTGGCAGTGCACTAAACACCGAAAGTGTGATAAGGGACTTGGGGACACAGGTGGACAGTGGTCTCACCTTCGATAACCACATAGCCACAACAGTCAGGAAATCCTTCTATGTGGCACACCTCATCACTAAGGGCTTTTCATCCAGAAAAAAGGAGGTCATTGTCCCACTGCACTCATCCCTCATTAGACCCATTATAGAATACAATGCCCCATTTGGTATGTACCTCACAAGACATCTGCAACAACTGAAAGGCCACAGAAATACCTCACTAAAAGAATCAAAGGCCTAAAGCTGATGCCCTATGTTGACAGTCGAAAAAAAAACTCCAGCTATACTCTGTCGCATATCGCCTACTTAGAGGCGATCTCTGCTTAACATACAAGACCATGTCAAACCCAGTGCTGTTGGACATGCTACACTTAAAGAAATCCCAATCCCTCAGAGCCACACGCTCCATGGATCTAAACCTGGTCATCACAATGAACAAAACATGCTGGAGGGATAGGTTCCTGATCCAGAGACTCCCCATACTCTGGAGTAGACTGCCTATACATGTCAAGCTGAGCGCCTCTTTGGCCCTCTTCAAAAGGAACCTTGACGATTGGATGGGACATAGGAAATTCACCCTGTGGATCACGTCAGTCACCTTGCTAGACAGGGGACCAGGGAAGTAAATATTCTGGGAAGAAACAGCCAGGGAATTGTTATGGCTAGGTTTGTATAGGTCCTAGGGCCGATAGCCTAGTACCAACCTATAAACCTATGAAATTATGAGCATGCGCTTTTGACAAAGATAGGATTTTGGAATGGATATTTGGCAAAATATCAGGGACAGAGGCAAAGGTGGGTAATTATACTAATTGCTAGAGAGGATCCAATAATGATAAATGGTTGGGGGGGACAAGAATAGTAGATTTCTGGTAGTACGAGGCTATTGGCAAGGCAGGAGGATGACAGTGGCATGTATTTATGTTTTTTGAGAGAAGTAATTTGTTTTCAGCAGGGAATATTATTTATAGATGGGGAATGGAATTTGATTTGCAATAGTAATGATGTATCGGAGGTCCTAAAATGAAAAAAATATATCTAAAGAGGGTAGATTTCTTAATAGATTTATGAAAATATGTGGTATGGAAGATGTGAATTCAGAAGTAGGAATTTACATATTATTCCCCAAGGTACAATAACTGGGCTAGACTAGATAGAAATTATATTTTACAGGAACATGTGCATTTAATCAAAAGCTTCAACACACATCCAGTAACTATTTCTGATCATGCACCAATAACAACTAAGATAAAAAATGCAGGGTAATGAAGTTAAAATGGGACACTGGCATTTTCCCACTTATCTGTTAAAAATAAAGAAATTTAAGGAATGGGTAGTGGAAATTATTCGAAAGTTATTGGGGAAAATATCTTCAGAAGTTTTATCAAGTGATTGGGATAAAACGCAAATGGAGTTTGAAAATATGGTTGAAATAAAAGAGAAAGAGATATGGTTAAGAAGTAATATAAATTACCTCGAGAGGCTAACAAAGGTAACCTCTATTTTGTAGAATAAGGGGGATCGCACAGAACAAGCACAGGAACAAATTCATAGTGCTAATGAGAAAATAAAGTTGTATCTGGGAATCCCCTTCAAAGGATCGAAATTTCAGAACATCGAAACTCTGATTATCGAAGACCAGAGGATCAAAGTTTTGAAATATTAAACCTTGTGAATGGAGATCGCTGTATAGTGCTTAATGAGAACTTTACCATTCTCTTCGCAGTAGTGCAATCTTGGAGTTGATATATTTAAGTAGCAGGGGTTGTGAGGGCCTTACCCCCAAAAATAAATTTTCATGTTTTAGATATTTTTTTTTTTGTAGGTATTCAAGAACTTCGATGCTGTGGTCTTTGATGATCAGAAGTTCGATGTTCTAAAATTTCAGTCCTATTAAGTAGGCCCATATCTGGATAATATGCATGAGTTTAGAAAGGTTGCAGTTGAGCAACTCTTTTTTGATTAAAAACTCCAGATCACAAACCTTTTAGCACAATAACGTGGGCAACAGAAGGTTGAAAGGGTTGTCACCAAACTTAGGGAAATTATAACAAGAAAAATAATTAAGAGGTTTTAGAGAGATTCTGGAAATTTTATGAAAATTTGTATAAAGCAGAGAAATGTGGAAATCAAGAAAATATAAATGGCAGTATTTATGGAAGACTTAATTATGCCAAAATTAGATGTAGACGAGGCTCAGCAACTAACAGTTAAGACAGAAGGTGAGGAGATAAAAACAGTGATATAGAATCACTCTTCATGAATGTCTCCAGGAACAGATGGTATTCCTTTGTAAGTCTGGAAATTAAGAGGGAGGAAAGTGATAAAGATCTGGAAGATGTTGCTTAACAGTATGTTAAAAGGAGGGAAAGTACCAAAATCTTGGAAGAAAGTTGTGGTGGCTGTGTTACCTAAAGATGGCAAAGACTCTTTAGACCTGGCTTCATATAGACCCATTTCAGTTTTAAACTATGGCTGTTTATGTCTATATTAGCTAAAAGACTGGCAAAGTTGTTGCCAAAATTGATAGGTATGAACCAGTGTGGTTTTGTGGAGGAGAGGCAAACCTTTGACAACATTAATAGAAGAATGATGATCCAGAGGGAAGCAGAATGTAAGAAAATACTTCAGTTGTTGATGGGTGTTAATGCAGAGAAACCATTTGACACAGTAAGCTGTGATTTTATGAGTAGAGCATTGGAAGCACTTGCATTCCCTGATACAATAACAGAGGCATTGGGCAGGGCTGTCCTTTTTCTTCTTTGTTATGTGCTTTATATTTCTAGCCATTGGCAAAGAAAATAAGGGACTCAGAAGTCTTTCTGGGTATAAAATTAATGAAGATAAAACAAAGGCTATAGCCATAGGTTATGCACCCCCCCCCCACACACACACACACACACATTGGTTCAGCAACACCCATGTTTCTGGGGACATAAGATAAATTATTTAGAAGTATGGATTTCAAAAGACTTCTGTTTATGGCGGCTAAGGATTAGTGGGAAGAGACAAACACAAGATACTACAAAAATTGAGAAACTGGAAACTCTTATTTATGGATATGGATAGCAAGATACAGACAGTGAAAATATTTTAGTCCCTTTAGTCTTGTATACTAGTCAGGCATACTTTTATCAACCCAAAGAGACATTGTGGAGCGAACTGGCACCCCACCTAAGTACCATGTTCAATCATAGCCTCACCTCAGGCTTTGTGCCCGCTGAATGGCGCACCGTGATGGTTATCCCACTCCACAAAGGGGGAGCCATGACGGACCCGGGAACTACTGCCCCATTAGCCTGACGAGCCTGGTCTGCAAGGCCATGAAACGTATCATCATGGAACTCATAAACAAAGACATTGGTAATCTCCAAACTCTGGACCCCACCCAGTTTGGGTTTGTAAAAGGCAGATCATGTCTCCTAAATCTGATAGACTTCTTTGAAGCAGTCACCAAAACCTTAGATGAGGGTAAGGTAGTTCACACAGCCTATCTAGATCTCGCCAAGGCTTTCGAAACACCATCCCCTACTCTGGAATTATAGATAAACTCACTACACTGGGTATAAATCCCTGTGTCACAAGATGGGTTGCCAACTGGCTCACGGACAGAGCCCACACTGTGAAAGTAGCAGACTCCAAATCTGACTTCAGACCAGTGACAAGTGGAGTACCACAGGGTTCAGTCCGGGGTCCTCTCCTGTTAGCCTGTACTTCAGAGAAGTAGATAGAAGGTCTTTGGCTAATGAAGTCTGCAGATGACTGCAAACTAGGAGCTATGATTGAAACTCCTAACGATGTGGACATCCTACAAAAGGGCCTCATTGAGACAGATGCCTGGTGTCAAAGCAATGGCCTGAAGCTCAATGCCAAAAAGTGCATCATCATCCCCTTTGGTAAAAACTCTGTACCAATGAACTACCACATGGGTGGTAGTCTACTTAACACTGAAAGTGTAATGAGACCTTGGGACACAGGTGGACAGCAGTCTCTCCTTTGATAATCATATCACCACAGTGGTCAGGAAATCCTTCTACGTGGCACACCTTCACAAAAGGTTTCTCATCCAGAAAAAAAGAGGTCATTGTTCCCCTCTACTCATCACTCCTTAGACCCATTATAGAGTACAACGCCCCTTTTGGTATTTACCTCACAAGACATCTACAACAACTGGAAAGGCCACAGAAATACCTCACAAAGAGGATTACTGGTCTCAAACAGATGCCCTATGCAGACCGTCTCAAAAAACTCCAGCTTTACTCCGTCACATATCGCATACTCGGAGGCGATCTCTGACTAACATACAAAGCTATGTCAAACCCAGAGCTGTTGGACATGCTCCACTTAAAGAAATCCCAGTCCCTCTAAGCTACACGCTGTAGGGACCTAAACCTTGTCACCACAATAAACAGAACATGCTGGAGGGATGGATTTCTGTCCCAGAGACTTCCCATACTCTGTAACAGACTACCTATCTATGTCAAACAGAGCTCCTTTGTTTAGCACTCTTCAACAAAAATCTTGATGATTGGCTGGGAAGTAGGAAATTCACCCCGGGGATCACTTCAGTGGCTCTGCTCGACAGGGGCACAGGAAAATAATTTTCTTGGGTGGCGAAAGCCAGGGTACCTTTTTGGCTAGGCGTATATAGGCCCTAGTACCAATAGCCTAGTACCTACCTGTGAACATATGGATAATCATTGGTAAAGATTTTTTTTCCGGGAGGGAACGATGGTAAGAGGTAAGTTGGGATAAGCTGATACTTACAATAGAACAATGTGGTTTAAGTTTAGCTAATTTGAATGGATATTTTAAGAGATGCACAGTTAAGGCTCATGTACATGTCAAACCAGAAGTTATAATTCAAAGTGGAAAGAGATGATGATGAAGCAAGGGAGAAGTTCAGGAAATAGAGTGAATGGGAGTTTGGATTCAGATCCTTAAGGAGAATAACAACAACCGTACAAAATATTATATTCATAAAGTAGTAGAGAGTATTCTAAGAACTAAGCCAGTGTGAAAATGGAGAAAGATTTTGCCATTAGGAATGACTGCAAGTAGAGATACAGAAAATAGGCAAGAGGGTACTGGAATTTACTGGAGAAAGTGGCAAACGAACGAAGATTTTGAGAGCAAATAACTCGAGCAGGAAGGGCAGTAGAGTGGGATGAGACCAAGAAGACATTTGGATTGCAGGCTAAAGACTGCCTTCTGTACCAGGGCTTGATCTCAAATTACAGGCAAAAAGAAAGGGATAGGGGAATTTTAAGTGAAAGATCTGCTATTTTAGATTCGACTAAAAACTCCAGAGTAGAAGCAGGTGTTAAAAAAGGGATAATTGGTAAGGCATATAAAATATTGCATGATAACTGTAAGACTCAATCCAAGGAGATTAGACATGATTGGGAAGAGAGACCGGGGAAAGCAATTTACAAGAAAACATATGTATGGCTGCCAGTTCCAGAAGGTTTAGGATCTTTGCTTGGAAGTCTTTGCATAGGTATTTTTATACCCCAAGCAGACTTCAAAGAATTTGTCCACCAGTAGATAGCAAATATTGGAGGTGTGACTGAGAAGAAAGAGATAACTAGGAACATATGTTCTGGGAGTGTAATGTGACATACACACCATTCCACATAGAGTACTGTCAGAGAGAGAGTGGATGAGCAAATAGCTGTAAGTAAGGAAATAATTCTTTTGAGCTAGGATACATGATCTGAACTGGCTAGACATACTAAGCCCTTAAGTTTAATTCTGCTGGCTGCCAAAAGAACAATTGCTAGAAAATGGAAAGCAAAGTCTACACCAACTGTATTTGAGGTGGTGAATATTATAAGAGATAAAAGAACTGGAAGAGGGATCTTTAGAAAAGGGAAGGAGCAAATTGCATAGACATAGATGAAAATAGTGTGAACAGTACATGCATAATAATGCTCAGGAGGAGTGAACAGTACATGCATAATAATGCTCAGGAGGAGAAGTGAGGTTTAAGGGAAGGCAGGAGTTCAGCAATTTTTGTAATGTTGGACTGATGATAATAGCAAAGAAAATATATGTGTTTTATTTAAATGGAAAAATATTAAAATAATTTGTTTTATTTTCTGTTGATGTATGTTTGTGTATGTCTTGAGTGATAACTTAATACAGATATTTACTAGCTTTTTTCTTCTTCTTTAGCCTACCAGTTGTTTTTGGGATGTGGATGTCTGTTACAGCTCCTCTCGCAGTTAGTATTACTATTCCCCTTTTCCTTTATTTGTGATACTCTGCTGAATATCCATTCTGAAATCTTTCTTTCCAAATTTGCTTGCTTATTTCAGTCCAGATGTATCTTCAGTAACACTATTTGCACCTTACATTTCCTAACGTGATTCAGTACTCTTTGCTGTTTATCAGTACATGCAATGCCATTTACAATCCATGAAATTGATAAGGCAGTCATTCTGCTAAAAAGCTGTTACTTTCTTATATGCTGCATAACATTTCCTTTTAATATATCTTTTCAGATTATAACTTACTTGAACACACAAAGCTTGTTAGGACTTTCTTGTATGCATTTTCTGCTTCTCACCTCTGTTGAACTAGTGTCTCATTTTCCCAGACTTTTTGCTCCAATAAAAACACTAAAGAAACAAAAAGTAAGTGTGAAATGTCATACTGAGAGAAAAAAAATTCTCTATCAGTGTACATTGTAGTTGTTAATAGGTGTTCATCATTTAGTTCATTTATGCCGTAGCGTATGGCTATATGGGATGTATCCTGCTAATGATCAGATGTCTGGCTTGAATAGAAAAGCTTTTGGTCCCCTTCCTCACACACTGAACATCCACTGGAGAATGAGAGTAGAGAAGAATAAAGGCAGATGTATGGACTAGAAAACTCAAAACTTTCATGCCATTGTAAGATTCAGTTAGACTAAGTAGCTCAGCATTCTGCCTAGAGATCAACATTTTAGGCAGATAAGTATCCCATTCACATTTTGACAAAAATATGGTTGCTTTCTTATGCTTGAAAGAAAAGGGAGTTGTCTGTTTGATGGACAGACTCCATACAGAGGCACTCGCCCACCTTGTCTGATTGGGGGAGGATCATGAAGTTAATGTTTTCAGTGTCTGTCATTTTTGTACTTCCAAAACTATTAGAAGTAGATTACATTCTTGTAGAATTTCTTGGAAAATGAAAGACTTAAGGCTTTGAACTAAAAGGTGAATGGATTATGGCAATGATTCCTCGGACATCTGCTTCGGCTCTTTAAAAAACAAAAAAAAAAGTAAGACTTTGAGAAAGGTGACTGAAGCAACCACTCCTTCTCTCTCATGGCCTTCAGAGATGTCCACTGTGGCCCTTTTTGGAGTCCTTTGACCATCTCTCTCCAACTCTTGACCCCTGTGATGATGTTCTGAGTAACACTGCTAAGGTTTGGGGGGACAGCATGTTAGATACCTTCCAAGAAGGGAGAACCAGTTTGACAGCTGGATGTCTGCCATCAGGTTCAGAAGAGGCAAGCGGTAGCAAGCCCCCAGACCATTCCTCTTGTCTGAGTTAATTCTTTCTTCTGAACTCTAGAAAAAAATCTTAAAGTAAACTTGCCACTCCATCCACCACTTCTTCCAGAGGATCAAAGGAAGTGTGGTACCCTTTTGTCAAGGCATTAAGTCTTTTCAGTCCTTGCAATCTGCTTCTCCTCTAACTAGTAAAATCCCATCTCCTTCTGAATCTGACGTGGAAGACCCTGATTTTTAAACTACGCCCCTCAAGTTTCCTCCTGAGTGTCAAGAATCTGAGACTAAGACTGAAGAAAATATTCCCTCTGGCTCTTCTGTAGAGGAAAGCTCCTTTGTTGAGATTTCCTAACGCTATTACTAAAGTGAAAGAACTATTCCAGTGGAAGTTCAATGAAATAGCAGACACCCAAAGCATTTACAGGTAGACAGTCCTAAACCTTCATCTATTTCCCCCATAATAAGTGGTCTGGACAATGCTTTCACTGCAGCTCGTACTTTGCCTGATAGTGGATCCCTTGCTCCTACAAAATGACACAGTCCCATAAATTTGTCTTTCATAATCCTGTGGCAGATTGAGCACTTATTTCTTTAGGTAGGGAAGCTAGAGCTAAATAATATTCTTCCCCTAAACCTATCTCTTCTGATAAATGTGGAAGGGCATTTGATTGGTTTTGGGGGAAAAATGTTTTACTTCCTCTACTCTTTCCTTTATGGCAGTTATGGTAGTACTTGCTTGTATCCTTTGCTGAAATCAGTAGAGTTTTGGTAGACCTTCGTTCTTCAGAATCTAGGTCTTTAATATTTTCAGTTTCTCAAGTAGACTAACATTCATTGAAATGTTCTTATGGTGTGGAAAATGTAGTGTACAGGGCAGCTACCAGTGGATTCATTGTGTGCAGGTATACCTGGCTGCGTGAAAATGCAAATTTGCAATACCCCCTTAGACAGAGATGGTTTTTTTTAATTTGTCTCTTCGTCAGCAGATGTGCTGTAAAAGTTTGATGAAAGAGGCAAACATGTAAGGGATAAAACAAATTTTTTCAATCTTCCATTCCTAAATGCAGTAATAACTATCTATCAAACCCTGGCTCCTTTTACAGGAAATTTGCTAAACCATTTCAGCAAAAAAGTGATAAACATTTAAAAACAAATGTCAGGGCAAATCCCAAGAAGCAAAGGTACCACACAGAAAATAGGACAGGCCAAAAGTACTGCCCAACTCCTTAGACTTTCCACCCCTCCCCAGCCAGTCCATCTTCAAAGTCTAGCAACCAGTCATTTTGTCTTCCCCTTTGGGTCAAGGTCACATCAAATACTTGTAGCTAAATAAAAGATTTTCTGTTCAGTGCCAAAAGGGTAAACCAGGATCTTTTCAAGATTGATGCCGCTCTGGTTCTACAGCATGTGTGAATTACTCAGTTCAGGATTCGCTTATTTTTCTTTCAAAATTCATTTGACGGACATTTTTCTTGTCTGCCTTTGTATCCCCACTTTCTTCTCATGTCCGATAACAGTTTCTAAAAAGGGTTTTACATCTCTGGCAACCAAGAAAACAATGATTCCTTCTTGTGATATTAATTTTGTTCTACAGAAAATTACATTTCTACCTTTTGGATTAGCTCAACAGACTGACTTTCTTGATGTGAAAGACTGTTCTTGTCATTGCTATGACTTTGTCTAGGCAACTATCTGAGTTGCAGGTAATTAGCAGTGATCCAGCCATTCCTTATTATTCACAGGTATAGAGTAATCTTAAGAACTAGTCCTTCTTTTATGCCTAAATTTTCTTCCAAATTTACCTTAAATCAATGCATCCATATTGGGGTTTCTTTTCTGAAACTAAAAATAAGGAGGAAATATGTTCTCCAGATGCCCATAGACGAGCCAGGCATTACATTGAGAACAAAGGACTTCAGAACTTAAGACTAGCTCTTCATTTCTTTTAATGGAAAGAAAGAAATGTCAACCTTTGTCAAAACATATAGTGTCTAGATGGCTGTCCAAATCTATCCCGTTTTGCTACTCCCACCATGATCAATATTTGCATGGAAGGGCTAAGGCCCATTCTATCAGGACAGTGACTACTTGTATAGAGTTTTGGAAAGGGGTAGATTCTAGGTCTATTTTAGAGGCAACTTCTTTGCCAACTGGGCACATCTTTATAATGCATTACAAGACAGACTCCTTTTCTATGGTAAGATCAGGTTTTGCTAGGGCAGTTCTTCAGGGAATTTTGGACTGTGGCCCCCATTCCTCCTCTCTTGTTATCTAGGGTTTTAGCAATTGCCCCATCTAACAATATGCTCTGCAACAATGATCTAATGATGAGCAAGTAAATTTACTGTAATAGTAGAGGTTCAGATAAATCACTGTTGCAGTACTGCAACTCTCCATTAAACCCCACTTTATTTCCTTTTATATATATTGTTGTGATCTGGTTGCCTACTGTTTTTGCATCTCCTGTGGGATTTGCTCCTTCTTGGCCAGAGTGAGGATTCCCATTGTCTTTATCATTTTTATTTTCTAGTATATGAGCTCCTCCTTTACTTGGGGGGAAGAAAGCTCCAAATTTTCATGCCAGTATGTATGCACTGTCATACTCCAATGTTCACAATGCATGTGGAAAGAATCTTAAAGCTTTTGTGTTCAGGACGGACTTCTGATTCTTGGCAGGATGCATTCCTTATGGCTATATGCTACTGTAACATTGATCTATTTAAACATCTGCTGTTATGGTAAGTTTGCTTACACAACTGTACTTTTTTATTTGATTAATGTTATGAAAATATGCAGTATGCCATGCCCATTAATATTGTCTTATCCAAGTGACCTACAAGCTATTACATGGTATCATCTGAAACAAAGAGATGATTCTGAAGCAAACTGTCATTGACACCTGCACTATAATTTGTACAGCTTGAGAGATACTGAGGTGGTCACATTTAATTGTAAGTATCATATTTCTGTAACCATTTTAAATATCCGTCACCCAGAAAAGAATTGATTGGATTCATGTGAAAACTTAAGTCTGGCTGAACAGAGTGCTGGTAATACTACATGTCTAGGTTGTACGGTTTCCAAAATACAAACAATTTTTGAAAATTGAGAGAAAGTACTTTATGTAATATGTTTTTTTTTATTGATGTAAAGGATTTGAATGAACGGTTGGGAGGATGACCTAATGAGGTGTTTGCCTTACAAACACAAGGTGCAGGGTTTGAGTCTCACAAGGGATAATTGGCTAGGATTACAATGGCTCGCAAGGGCATTTAGCCTAGTTACTAACCTCTGAACCTATGAACTAATCTGTGTGTTGAGTTTTTCCACTGCTGCATTAGCCTCTAGCTGTTTGCGTTCTTTTCCTGCCTGGGAATCAACAACCGGCCTGCATGAAATCGCTCTGTCCAGCCCACTCCTTTTCTTTAGCTGTTGATTGGCCAGCACCAGTCATACAAAACCAGCCAGAAGGAATTTACTTCAGTACTTTCTTGCTGCCTCACAGGAACCAACTAAGGAGATTTTTGAGGGCAGCATTCTGTCTAGATCTTCATTTTTGGCAGGTAAGAACCCTATGGGGAACCCTTCCACAAATAATTCCTTGACCTTTTTAAGATTAAAAGCACATTTTTTTCTAATTTTTAACTGAAAGTGGCATTTTTTTTCTTTAGAAAATCTGGTATTTGTTGAAATATTGGTAGTGTCCTGTTGGGAACCGCCTTACTAACTTTAGGGGCTTATTTCTTTTCTTGGGGGTATTTTCTATGTTAAAAGTATACTACCTTTGCAACTTTGAATTTGGATGTTTACATTGTACTTAAAGAGAGTGTTAAAACTATAGACATTGTTTGTGGTGCTTAGATGTTCCCGTTGTACTTAATTGGCTTTTAAAAGCCAGTATTACATTTGCAGTCAAACCTGAGCACAGTAGTTTTCCATGAGTGATCTAAACTGTAGCAACTGCAAGCAGTTTGTTACAGTTTATTTAGTTTGTTAATTAAAACCTGAGCGCTGTAGTGCTCCGTGTAGGCAGGGTATTACAGTGGATATAAAAAGTTTACACACCCCTGTTAAAATGCCAGGTTTTTGTGATATAAAATAATGAGACCACAATAAATCATTTCAAAACTTTTCCCACCTTTAATGGGACCTATAACTTGTACAATTCAATTGAAAAACAAACAAATCTGTTGGGGGGAAAAATATAAAAAATAAAAAACGTACAATACGCTGGTTGCATAAGTGTGCACATACTTAAACTAATACTTTGTTGTGTGTGCATATCCTTAAACTAATACTTTGTTGTGTGTGCATATCCTTAAACTAATACTTTGTTGAAACACCTTTTGATTTAATTACAGCATTCCGTCTTCTTGGGTACACACCTGCCATCAATTAAAGAGACTGTGATTAACCCCAAATAAAGTTCAGCTGTCCTTGTAGGATTTTCATGACATTTACTCCGTTGCTTGCTACAGCAAAAGCCATGTTTCGCAGAGAAATTGCAAAGCATCAAAGGGAGCTCATTGTTGAAAGGTATCAGGAGAAGGGTACAAAAAAATTTCCACAGCATTGGTTATACCATGGAACACAGTGAAAGACAGTCATCAAAAAGTGGAGAAAATATGGCACAACAGTGATGTTGCAAAGAACTGGATGTCCCTCCAAAATTGATGAAGGGACAAGATGAAAACTGTTCAGGGAGGCTGCCAAGAGACCTACAGCAACACTGAAGGAGCTGCAGGAATTTCTGGCAAGTACTGGTTGTGTACTACATGTGACAACTATCTCCCGTATTCTCCATATGTCTGGACTATGGGGTAGGGTTGCAAGACAGAAGCCTTTTCTTACACAGGAAACCATCCAGGCCCGGCTAAAATTTGCAAAACAATACATCAAATCTCCCAAAAGCATGTGGGAAAATGTGTTCTGGTCTGATCAGACCAAGTTTGAACCTTTTGGCCACAACTCCAAAAGGTACGTTTGGCGCAAAAACAATACTTCGCATCACCAAAAGTACACCATCCCCATGGTGAAGCATGGTGGTGGCAGTATCCTGCTTTGGGGTTGCTTTTCTTCAGCTGGAACTGGGGCTTTAGTCAAGGTGGAAGGAATTATGAACAGTTCCAAATACCAGTCACTTTTGGCCCAAAACCTTCAGGCATCTGCTGGAAAGCTGAAGAAGAAGAGGAATTTCACCTTTCACCACGGCAGTGACCACAAGCATACATCCAAATTAACAAAAGAATGACTTCACCAGAAGAAAATTAAAGTTTTGGAATGGCCCAGCCAGAGCCCAGACCTAAATCTAATATGTGGGGTGACCTGCAGAGGGGTGTACACAAGAGATGCCCTCGCAGTCTGACAGATTTGGAGTACTTTTGCAAGGAAGAGTGGGCAAATATTGCCAAGTCAAGATGTGCCATGCTGATAGACTCCTACCCAAAAAGACTGAATGTTGTAATTAAATCAAAAGGTGCTTCAACAAAGTATTAGTTTAAGGGTGTGCACACACAACAAAGTATCAGTTTAAGGGTGTTCACACTTATGCAACTAGCGTATTGTATGTTTTTTATGTTTTATATTTTTTTCTCCTAACAGATTTGTTTTTCATTTCAGTTGTACAGGTTATAGGTCACATTAAAGGTGGGAAAAGTTTTGAAATGATTTATTGTGGTCTCATTTTTTTTATATCACAAAAATCTGGCATTTTAACAGGGGTGTGTAAACTTTTTATATTCACTGTATAAACTGTTGTAATGGTTTGTACAGTTTAAAAATAAGACTTACTTTATTTAAAAAAAAAAAAGCTTGAGGAGGGTTGGGGGCAGGGCACAGAAACAGGACCTGAATGGCTATGGTGGGGGGGGGGGGCATGTTGTGTATCTGGCCACCTGGTTGGAAGGTCCATTTTTATTAATGGAAGAGTGGCAGGAGAGCAGACATAGACGTAGTTGCGATTGGCTTATTACAGGGAAGTAGATTTTTTTTTTTTTTTGCTCTGAGGGGATTCAGCTTGTGTTTTGGGTTGATATTATGAACAAGCTATGCTTCTGTCTGTCACAACATAAATACTCACTTCAGGTCTTCTGGTTGTTCTCCCTCTGTATCTAAAAAGAAATAGCTTACTTACTTACCGACTAGTGGTCATTCATTGTTCCTTGGCTCCTCAGCTCCTTCACATATTTCCGTCTTCCTTCAGAGTTGCTTCTTCCTCCGTCATGAACCAGGAGTCAGACACACCCTCTGTGACTGTTAGTGTCTGATAAGGGCATGGGAGAAATGTCTTTGTTTTTGGGACTGGGAGATGCTCTATGAGATTCTTCTGTGGGTAGCCAGGGAAAGAGATCTCTTGCTAGGGATGAAGAGCCTTCTCCCAGTTGGTATTCTTTTAGGGATACTTTACCTAGGAAAATAAAAATAAAAAAAGGTTAGATATTGTTCATCTAAGGATGCACTTACAGAACATAAAGATAACCTTCTTACCTTAGCCAGGAGTTTATTGCAGACAGTTAGTCCTGGAATTTAAAATTTCTTAACTGAGCACTACTGTGATGCAGAAACTCCTGCAGATATAAGAGTCTGACATTGACAGAGACATAGTTCACTCTCTTGTTGATTACCAAGGCCATGACTGTAGTTCTTGGGAAAGCACATACACTCCATTTTGTGTGGCAGAGTTTTAATTTTCTGAGTTATTTCCAGGATGAATGATGTATCTTTGTGGAACAAGTGGGGTCTCCCCCTAAGATGAGGACATACTATGTGGAAGTCCTGTATATTACTCTTATTCCTGTTTTGCAAGCTTTGGAGGATGTTGTTAATGCTGCATGCAGTAATTCTGATTCCCAGTCTTCAGTCCCTCCCAAGGTAAGAAATTTTTTTTTTTTTATTTTCAGTTTGAGTCTGCAGCCATTTTTGTCTCTGCATCAGCTAACAGTAGGCTTTTGGTGAATCCTAACCCCATCTCTATGGGATAATGAATGTAAGGTGATTGACAGATTTGAGAAGAGAATTTTCTCTTCAGCCATGTTGGCTTTTAGAATTTTCAGTTACCAGGACCATATGTGGGAGTACATTGAGCTGAAACTTTACAGGAATGCTGTACTAATTTGTCTTCAGAGAATAAATCCTTTCTGAATCCCGTTATTTATAATAATCATCCGGTTTCTAAACATGCCCTAAAGAGTGTGTCTGATTGTGCAGGTAGTGTGTCTAGGGCCACTGCTACTGTCTTATGAAGGTATGCCTGCATATGTAACCAAAAGTTTAGTTTGCAGTTGAAGTTAAATCTGGGATTTTTAATTCTTTACAGAAAGAAGTTGTTTTGGGGTGTTTTGCTTCTCATGTCCTCAAACAATATAATGAGAGAGAGAAATTAGTTCAGGAGGTTGACGGACTTTTTCACATCCCCCATTATTAATCAAATAGATCTTCTACTCCTTTCAGAAAAGTCTCTAAACAGTCCCTGCCTACTTCTTGCAAACACGGCACAAAGAAGAGATGTTAAGAGGGAAACAACATTAACAAAATGCTGGCATCATTTCAGAAAAGAGGAAAGAAAAGAGGAGAATCTACACAATTAGAATAAGTATACCTGCATTTTAGCCCCCCTCCGTCTGCCACTATATCTCTCAATCTGTCCCAGACACAGATCCTCATTCCCTCCTTTTGCAATTGCATGCTAGCCCTGTGAATAATTTATCTGGTGCCTTTAGGCCACATGGGAAAGGCATTTATTTCAGATTGTTTCTGATTCCTAAGAAAGAACTTGCCTGAAGACAAGTTTTCTAGATAGACTCCCAGGTGAATTCCTCAAGATTGCTGCCAAAGCAATCTCTTAATCCCCTCCATACTAATAAACAGGTCAATTGCTGAACAAACATATACCACCCCTCTGGAAAATCTGTCATATAATACCAATTCACAAAGGCAGCAATTCTTAACTAACTACTGTCCAATTGTCATACTATCCCCCCTTTTCAAAATCCTTGAGAAATGAGTTCACTCCCAAATACTAAACTACATACTAACTAATGATCTTCTAGTTGACATAACACAGGTTCCGCCCAAACCATAATACCACTACTGCCCTTATCAGTTTCTCCAGTACCGTAAATCAACAATGAAACAAAGGTAATCTTGCTTCTTCCACATTCTTAGACCTGTCCAAAGCCTTTGACACAGTTTCTCATTCCAAACTACTGACTGTACTCTCAGAACTCAAACTTCACACCTCCATGCGATCATGGTTCAAAGATTATTTCTCAAACCATCAACAAGCTGTAAAATGGGAAAACACCCTATCCCTCCTTTTCCCTGTAAACTTATGTGTTCCACAGGGATCCATCCTTGGATCCCTTCTCTTCACCATATTCACCAACAACCTACACAAGGCTACCCTCCATGCCAACCTTGTCCAATTTGTTGATGATTCTACCCTAATATGCTTTACCACATCACTCCAGCAATTACAACAAATCACCCAAGAATCCTTTTCAGCAATAGAAAAATGGCTTTCTGACTCACAATTAATACTTAACCCTATAAAAAACCCAGCTAATGTTATTCTATCCCTCTAAGGATACTGACCCAATTCCATTATTTAAAATGACATCCACCGACAATACCCCCATCACACCTGTTTCCCAAACTAAACTACTAGGAGTAATCAATAATCACAATATAAAATTTGACAAATGTAGCACAAACCATCACAAAGGTTCACAAAAAGCTAGGTACCCTTTATAGATGCAAAAATTACCTAACCTCTGAAAGAAAAGTCACCATTGCAAGAACCCACCTACTCCCCACACTAATGTACACTTCCCCAGTACTAACCAGTCTAACCAAAGGTGACCTAAATAAACTATCTGCTATAACAAAATAGCAAAATCCACCACTGACTACAGATCCCATCATTGCCAGTCCCTTAAATTTTCCTGGCTAGAATTACCAAACCTACTACCAACTTACTATGGGCCACCAAATCCTCTATCATACCAAGAAAACCCTAGCCCTACAGGTACTACTACACTACTATGCTATCGTCCACTAACTAGAACCAACAAATCATTAGTTGACATTACTACAAAGCAAATATAACTCTGGAGATTCCCTCTGTGCTACTCCTTTCGCAAAAACATGGAATTACCCTTCCTCTAAATATCCGGTCACTTGAAAACGCACATGATTTTAAGAACCTTCTTAAGTTACATTTATCCAACACTTGGACTTCCTGTACTAGCCCTGGGTAAAAACTACCAACCCTCTTACACACACCTCCTCTCTCTCATCTCTCTCTTTCAGTACTTCTAGAGCCTAAAAGCAGACAGAATGCATATTATCACTATTAGTGCTGCATACTCTTACAGTTTACTGTGCATCACTGTGTGTCTCCTGATACATCCATCATATATATTCACCACTGCACATAGAGACTTGACTATATTTATCAAAAGTATAAACCAGTCTAGAGTCTCAACACTATTTTTATTAAATGTACGATCTTAACTATTTGTGTAAGTCCATCTAACTACAAAATGTTGTGCAAAAGATGCAATTGTTGTAATGTCATATTGTCTGCATTGCTCTGTTTACTATAACAGTGTACTAGTCTATGTGCTACTTCTACTTACTATTTTATCACTGTATTTTGTTACCGTATTTTATAATGGTATGTTATTACTGTATGGAACTTTTCTGCCTGGGCCTCCACTGAAAATGGGCAACTGTGGCCAGTTGGACATTTTCCCAGTAAATGTAAAATAAGTAAAATATTTTCTTTCTCAGATTCTGTGTGTCTGGGTTACACTTTCAAGTTCTCTGTGTTACTCTTTGAGTTATCCACAGCTCTAAGAGTAGTCACAAGGACCCTAGCCCCTGGAATAGCTCTCTATTAGACTTCTGGGCATTCTCCTACATCTTTATTTAGACAACTTATTTTTGCAGAGTCTTTTCCTAGAGGCTAAGAGTTTTTAACATGGATTGTCTCCTTCCTTACCAGCCAGAGGTTCCAGATACATATTCAAAACCCCTCTTTGACTCGTTCATACAGTATTGGATTTCTAGGGTTCAAGTGGACCCAATATTATCATCTTCTGGAATTTCAGATTCCAGTTTGGGGTTTTCTCAAGAAGGAACTGCATGGGTGAAGACTGCATATAATTCAGAATTCGAGTCTCTCTTTTTTCCTTGTATCCCAACACAATCTGTAACAATAAATGCCTCAGATTTGACATTGTGAGCAGTTTCAATGAGGGTAAAAAGGTGTGGGCTATGGGAAATGTCAGACAGGCTAAAGCACATCAATGTTAAATGGATACTGGCTGCTATCTGGGGTCTCCAGGACCCTTGCACATGGTTACAGGCAACACCACAATGATGTGACGCTTCAAGTAGCAGAGGGATATCGAGCCTTTCCTTCTGTGCTTGCTGGCTTGGGAGGTGGCCCTTCAGGCATCTTGTATTTCATTGGAGCAGTGTGTAATGGCAGGCAAGCTGAGAAGAACCAGGATCGACTTTTAATATTTGGAAATTACCCAAGAGATTTCTTAGGGTTGATCTAGTTCTGAGGAGCACTTCATGTAGATCTGTTTGCCTCTTTTCAAAACAGACACTCAACCCCGATTCTGTTCCAGGACTCCTTACAGGTAGGCCAAAGAAGCAGATGCATTTCTACCCTTGCCACTGATGCACATATTTGAGGTAATTCCCCTCAAGCCCAGACAACAGTGGCTCTCTCTTTTTATGGAACTGACCAGGGAAAACACGATGTTCATTGTGTTTCACTGTTGCAGTCATGACTGTAGGGTTCTCCCCTGCCGGCAGGCAGTCCTCGGTCGGCCAGAATCCCAAAGTCTGGGTCCGGCGTCGGCTGTTCAGCCATGCTCCCTGACGTCAGAGCGCCAGGAGCGCCAGGAGTATAAAGTTGACAGCCGACGCCACGTTCTCCAGTCTTTCTTGCCGTGTGGTGATAGCAGTTTGCATTTGCTGGTCGGCTGACTCCTGACAATTTCTGCTAAACGCACTTCAGTCCGAAGACTTTCTTCTCCTACTCAAAGCTAAGTACCCCGTTGGGGAAACTTTTTTCTTGCTCCAGTCCGATGTCAGAAAAAGTTAATAATTGTATTTCATGTGGGAAGCAAATACCTCATAAGGATTTTCATTCTTATTGTATTCCTTGCTTAGGCCCTGACCACGACATAGCTAGTTGGCGGTTTTGTGCTAGATTCAATCAACGTACGATTAAACGAAGGTACGATTTTGCATTTCATTACTTCAGTAGGTGCTTTAATTACAAAATGTCGTCGGATTCGGTTCCGGCTACCGGATTTCACAAACGATGCAAGGATAAAGACAGGCCTCCGAGGTCCAAATCGGACTATATTGTACAAGCAGAGCCAGCTTCAGGTTCGGCCGTCAGTGAGGTGCTTTTGCAACTCCTGTCGTCGGCCATTTCGGAACCGATGGCCGAAACGGACTCCCACGAGGAGCCAACTAGGCCTTTGAATATTTCTGTTGCAGGACCTTTCGACAGTGCTCCTTCGGATGGGTCCGGAGCCGCTGTGCAGGTACCGGCTTCCGAAGGGGTTTTCAGGCCTACTCAGCTTCTAATAAAGGCAAAGCCAAAGGCAAAGACTCCTTCAAAATCAAAGACTACAGCTCAGGCCTCTTCTGATCTGGCACCGAAGTCTCAGAAGCAGTTACTTAAGATGGCGGAGGACTTACTTACTATGATTAGGGGTTCACATCCCCATCCAGAAAAAAGGCCAAGGTAGGAAGTGTATTATGACTCCTCTGATCAGGCTTCTATTTCTTCAGTTTCTTCTTCTGACCAGGAATATTCTTTCCCTCCTCATGAGGATTCTGATGCTGAGGAATCCATTCCTTCAGCTTTTCCCCCTGAGGATTTCTCTTTTGGGGAAACTTTACATGAAATGAGAGAACATTTTCACTGGGAAGGACAGGAGTACTCAGAATCTAAGAAAAGACTTAGGGATTTTCTTCTTCTTCCCTAACATAGACCCCCCTGGCTATCCCTCCTATTTTGGATATTGTGGATGATGCTTTTTCGGAGGCTAACATAACTCCGGACTCTTTTCCTCCAGCTCCTGCTAAGCCAGACAGATATTATAGGGTTCCTGATTCCCACCAGTTTTTGTACAAGAACCTACTGCTGATCCTGAAACCATTTCTCAAGGTCCTAAGGGGGTTAAGGCCGCTACTGCTAAAAATCCCATTCCCACTGAGAAGGACTCCAGATCTTTAGAAAGGTGGGGCAAAAAAGTATACACTTCTGCTACTTTATCTATTGGGGCCTTAAACTGCCAATTTCATATGCTGAAATACCAGCAATTTCTTCTGTCTGTTTTGAAACAAAAGCTTACTTCCATTTCTGCTTGTGCAGATGATAAGGAATTACATGACTTAATGCATGCCACTGAACAAGTTGGGAAACATGGTTTTCACTGTGTATTTGATGCCTTGGAGGCTTCTTGTAGGGCTGCGGCCTCCGGTACAGTCATTAGAAGGCATGCTTGGTTAAAGGAACAAAACTTGCCAGATCAAGTAAAAGCTAAGTTATTGGATGCTCCTGTTGAGCATAATGTTTTGTTTGGACCTAAGGCTGAAGAGGTGATAAAGAAGATGGAGGACAAGGCAAAATCCATGCAAACGGTTAAAGATTTCTTACAAGTTCAGCCACCAAGATTTAGTAGGAATTGGCCTACAAAAAATTGGTCCTTTCCCAATTCAGACAGGCCTCAGAGGGGTAGATACAGACGCTCCCGAGGAAGGCCTCAAATGCAAGCCTCTTATAGACCAAGACAGTGGACTGCTTCCACCCCTAGGGGAGGAGAGGACAGGTCACAAGCTCATAGAAAACAGGCTCAATGACTCCCTCTGTTGGGCTGCAGGAACTTCTTGCCTGAAAGCCCCTCTCAGTGGAAAACTTTCTCTTTTTCACCTAAATTGGACTCGTATAACCCAAGTCGAGTGGGTTCTGGATGTGGTTTCAAGAAGTTACACATTCCATTTTCATACCCTACCAAGACCATGCGGATGACCGGATCTTCCAAAACACCAATGGTTAGAGGCCTTAAACCAGGTGGAGGCTCTCTTGGCTATGAAAGCCATAAAACTGGTTCCACTTTCAGAGATAGGCCAAGGTTTTTACTTGAGGCTCTTTCTAGTCCCCAGAAAGCAAAATTCATGGAGACCCATTCTGGATCTGTCAGTCTTGAACACTTTCCTCGAGATACCAAAATTCAAGATGCTTGCTCTACAGCAACTACTTCCAATGCTGACCAAAAATGCATGGATGGTAACTTTGGATTTAAAGGAGGCATATTTACACATTCCCATCAGGCAGGAATGCAGAAAATACCTCAGGTTCAGGGCCGGATCGAGACACTATCAATTCTCTGCGCTGCCCTTTGGATTGTCTACTGCGCCCAGGGTCTTCACCAAATGCCTGGCTCCAGTAGTAGCTTATTGCAGACTCAAGGGAATTCAAATTTACCCTTATCTGGACGATTGTCTAATTCAGGCAGACAGCAAGGATGTCTTACTCCAGCATCTAGAATTTGTTCAGAACCTTCTCAAGTTCCTGGGATTCTCTGTAAACATAAAAAAGTCAAATTTGACACCCTCACAACAGATAACTTTTCTGGGTGCTCTTCTAAACACCACAACTCAGATGGCATTTCTGACATCCGAAAAACAATTACAGCTGGCTTCAACTTTCAAAACCTTGGCAACTTTAACTCAGCTTTCTGCAAGGAAATTCCTGCAGGCTTTGGGTTACATGGCCTCCTGCATCCTTCTCGTACCATATGCAAGACTACATATGAGGAAAATTCAGTGGTACCTAAAAAGTGTATGGTCTCAGCATTGCCACAGTTTAGACATACAGATCACCATCCTGCCTTGTCTCCAACAGGAATTCCTTTGGTGGTCCAAGGCATGCACTCTAAACATAGGAAAAGCCTTCAGTCTGCCTCCAGCCACTCTGATACTAACCACGGACGCTTCAGATTATGCATGGTGCGCCCATTTTCAGGGCAACTGTCTGCAGGGCCTTTGGACAAAGGATCAGAAACTCCTGCATATCAATTTAAAGGAAATGTTAGCCGTACAGAACACTCTATTGGCTTTCAGGAATCTTCTACAACCAGGACAGCTACTAATACGGACAGACAACACCACAGTTACATGGTACATAAACAAGCAAGGGAGATCGCATTCCTATCCCCTTTGCAGACTAGCCATGAATCTTTGGAACACAGCTCTAGCTTGCAAACTGGAACTTCAAGCTCAGCTTCTACCAGGGAAGCAAAACTTCCTGGCAGACGGTCTGAGCAGAAACCTGTCGGATCCACACGAATGGATGCTGGACACTGAAATATTCAGGATGATTACAGCAGTCTGGGGATGTCCTCACATAGACCTCTTTGCATCCCATCTCAATCATCAACTACAGATTTTTTTGCACCAGGACTTTCCACAAACTAGCTTGGAAAGTGGATGCACTATCATTCAGTTGGAGAAACCTCTCTGGGTATGCCTTCCCACCTCTACCTCTTTTTCCACGGGTGTTATTAAAGATCAAACAGAACAAGCCCAAGATGATAATTTTGCTGGCCCCAAATTGGCCTTGACAATTTTGGTACCCAACTCTGAAAAACCTTTGTCTGGAGCCCCCTTGAGTATTACCTCAGACTCCGAACCTTCTGTCCCAGCACCAGGGTCAGGTTCTGCACTCCCATGTCAAAACTCTCAGCCTGGCGGCCTGGTTAATCCAAGGTCCTTGATTCATTCTCTCCTACCCAAGCGGGTTATGGATGTCATTTTAGAAGCCAGACGTCCTAGCACTAGAAAATCTTATGCAGGAAAATGGAAAAGATTTTGCACCTGGATGCAGGCTCAGGATTCAGATCCTCTTCTTCCTAACATTACTCTGATTTTACTTTACCTGACAGGCCTCTTACATAAGGGTCTTTCTTTCTCTTCCATAAAGATCCATGCTTCTGCTATTTCTGCTCATTATAATACAGACCCTCCCTATCTTTTCCCATCAGCTCATGAGACAGTTTCTCAGAGGAGCTAAGAACTTAAGCCCCCCTAGATCTCCTCCCATTCCTGCTTGGGATCTCAACTATGTTTTGGAAAAACTCACCTTACCTCCTTTTGAGCCTGCTGCCACTTCTGACATCAAGTTTTTATCTTGGAAGACAGCCATTCTGTTAGCTTTGACCTCTGCCAGGAGAGTTTCGGAGTTGCAAGCTCTCATGGCTGTGGAACCTTATATTATTTTTCATCAAGACAGGGTGTCTTTAAGGACTAATCCTTCTTTCATGCCTAAGGTGGTTTCCAAAGTGGCTTTAAATCAAACTATTCACTTGCCAACTTTTTTCCCCAGTCCTCAAAATAAGGGGGAAAGGATATTGCTTTCCTTGGATGTACACAGACAACTACGTTTTTATCTGGACAGAACCAAGGACATCAGGAAATCAGAGCAATTGTTTGTTTCTTATGCTTCAAGTTCCCAAAGTAAAGCTATTTCAAAACAGACCATTTCTAAATGGATTGCTCATGGAATCAGATTTTGTTATTCACATCATGGAAAGCAAATCCCAGGGAGTATAAGGACTCACTCTACCAGAGCTGCTGCCACTTCAGCTGCCTTCCTCAAAGGTGTTCCTACCAAAGACATTTTGGAAACTGCAACTTAGAGTTCAGTGCATACTTTTTCCAAGCACTATAATCTACCTCTTTACTCTACTCTAAGTCTAGAGCAGGCTTTGCTTCTGCTCTCTTGCAGGGCCTTTTAGCCACCCCCTCTTCTTTATGACCACCTCCCTTTTTATTCTGCTTTGGGATTCAACCCTACAGTCATGACTGCAACAGTGAAACACGATGAACATAGTACAGTTGTGTACACCTACCATAAATGTAGCTGTTCGAGTGTCTTCACTGTTGCAGTCTGGGTTTCCCTCCCTCTTGTCCCATCTTAATTTTTCTTTTGTGTGGTTCCCTTTTTTCACCCTTTTTTTGAGGTGTATTTGCAAAGGGTATGGGATCTTTCTCATTTTGGAGCACCTGACATCTGGGGCAAGAAAAACTGGAGAACATGGCGTCGGCTGTCAGCTTTATACTCCTGGCGCACTGATGTCAGGGAGCATGGCTGAACAGCCGACGCCGGACCCAGACTTTGAGATTCTGGCCGACCGAGGACTGCCTGCCGGCAGGGGAGAACCCTACAGTCATGACTGCAACAGTGAAGACACTCGAGCATCTACATTTATGGTAGGTGTACACAACTGTACTTTCTCGCAGATTGGATTTATTCACACAAGACCAGGCTATTTGATACACCCCATTCCATTCTGATACCTTTCAGGCACCTGTTTCATGAGGATGTGCAACAGGTACTAAAGGAGTAAGGAAAACCTGCTACTAGGAAATCATATTGGCAAGTGGAAAATATTTCCTAGTTGCTACATAGCCAATAATCAGGGCCTTAATCGGGGTTATATAACAATAATTCTCAAATATTTGTGCAAGTTACTTTCCTCTGGCCTATCTTATTCCTCGGTCGAGGTTCATCTTGCAGCCATTTCAGCATGTCTGCCCATGTCTCCACCCTTGTCCTCTTTGTTTCTTTTTAATTCTTGAAAGGGGTTTTACACATGAGGCCACCTAAACAGAAGGTGGCTCCTTCTTGGGACCTTAACTTTGTGCTGGAGAAACTGACTCACTCTCCATTTAAACCAACTAATGTAGCAAATTTATAGTTAATTACTTGGAAAACTGTTTTTAATGCTCTGACATCTGCAGGAAGAATATCTGAGTTGCAAGCTGTTATGGTGGGTGAACCCTGTCTGGTATTTTCAAGAGAAAAATCCCTCATTCATGTCCAAAGTAGTCTAGAGTTTCTTTTGAATCAGGCCATCATTCTCCTGGTATTTAACACAGAACTTCAAAATCAGTGAGAAACTCTGTTACTGTCTTGACAAAGCTAAGTCTGTTAGAAAAGATGATCAACTATTTATTTCTTATGATGTCGCCTCACAGCAAGACATTGTCCCATTCGATTCTCAGCTAGAGCGTCTTCTGTGTGGAGGCATATGTGAATGGGCGTGCCTTCGTTGAAGGTTGTGTGTCAGGGCTGGTAACTTGGCATGTAAATATCCACTATCAAGCATTAGTGGACCGGAGTTCTGCTGTGGCGACCCCTAACCGGGATAAGCCTAAAGACACAACAACATGTCTTGGAACAAACTATTTTTAGATGGTTGTCCTCAGCTATTGCTTTTTGTTATTTCCATAATGGCAAATTGATTCCAGACGGTATCACTGAACACTCTGAGAGCTTTATCCTCTATGATATTATACTGGAAAGAGGTGGACAGTAGAATTTATTTATTCATTCATCCAATCATTTATTGCTTTGTTTACCCAGATTGTGCGACTGTGTGCAAAAAGACTCCTTTTCAGTGGAGGCCTGGGGAGAAAAGCTAGACATAGAAATCTTAAGGACATTATAACAAGTACAATGTTAACATAATTAACAATAAGTATTTCATAAAAAAAAACAACTTCTTACTGAGAGTATTTTAAAATAATAACAGCAAAATATTTCAGAGAATTTACATAGTAAAATTATTTTTAAACACCTTTATTAAATTATAACTTAAGACATAGGCAAGCATACATTAACAAAAAAGAAAACAAGCAGTATTAATATTTTTCCATTTACATACATTATACATCACATATCTTTTCTTTCCTCAGTCCAACATATGTTTGTCTTTTCAGCTTTTTCCGGTTAGGGGTCGCCACAGCAAAACTCCGGTCCACTAATGATTAGCAGTAGATTTTTATGGTGCTGAGTTGCCAGCCCCGATGCCCAACCTTCAGTGAAGGCACGCCCATTCACGCACATCTTTTGGAGGCCACTCGACCGCGGAGAGGACATACAGACTCCACACAGAAGGCAATCCAGCTAAGAATCGAACAGGAGAACCTCTTGCTGTGAGGCAACAATGCTACTACTGTACCATGGCGGCTTCACTTCCTCAGTCCAACATATCCATTGCTGAATTCCTGCCTTCCTTAAACCTCACTCCTCCTCATTTATTTTTTATTTATTTATTTTTATTTTACATTTGTTTACTGGGAAAGTCCGACTGGACACAGGTCCATTTTCAGCAGAGGCCCAGGGAGAAAAGCTCCAAAAATACAATATACGAGAACAATTTCGGCACACATTAAAGTACAAATACAGCACACATAAGATACAATT
This sequence comes from Protopterus annectens, assembly GCF_019279795.1. NCBI lineage: Eukaryota > Metazoa > Chordata > Ceratodontiformes > Protopteridae > Protopterus > Protopterus annectens. The sequence continues at coordinate 388,103,047 of NC_056736.1, forward strand.
TAAAGAACACATAACATCAACTTTAAAACCCATACAATTATAAGGATAAAAACCTGTAATGTAGTAAGCACACACACATTTTTTTTAGATCTTTACCACAATGCATGTTTTTCCTATTAGCCTATGGTAATTGTTACTGACAACGAGCAGTGGTTGCTAAGTTTACAGTAGATAACTATCAACATTAGTGACAGTCTTTGAAGTATAATTAGTATAACCGTCTTTCCAAGGTCACTGGCATAATATAACGGTAACCACCTTACAATGCATTGGTATGTATTAACCTTGGTGAGTAACAGGAGCATAACCAGTTGTTTGAATAGTGGGTTTTCAGGAGTTTTTTTAATTGTATAGTAGAGCAACTATGATATGGAGGAGGTGCTAATGTTTAGGGTGGACAAAGTTTCCAGAAGCATATTGTGGTTAACTATGTCAAAAGCTTTTGATAAGTCTAAGAATATGGATGATATGAATAGTTACCCACTACAGAAACAATGGCCTATGTTAGTGAAAGACATTAGTGCTGTGGTGGTGTTATGGGAGAGTCTGAAGCCATGTTGTGCTTTTAGATAGTAGGTTGTTTTTGGAGGTATTGCATTAGTTGAGTATGAACAACTCTTTCTAATATTTTAGATGAGAGATAGAATAGCGATTGGGCAGTAATTAGTGAGTTCAAGAGAGTTACCTCCTTTGTTTAATGCCATATGTGATGTTTTCCATAAGGTAGGTACCTTGCTCTCTGACAGAGACCTATTAATGAGAATAGCAGCAGGATAGGCTATAGCTTCTGCAGCTATCCGAAGGAAATCTGCTGGTAGGTTAGCAGCAGCCAGAGTGGTCAGTTTAAGTTTACAAAGGAGTTTCGATATAACCTTGGTGGACACAGGGTGTAGGGAAAAGTTGGAGGTATTGTTTGGTGTGTTCGGGTGGTTTGGGTAGTTGTCGGTATGGGGCTACTAGCATTATTTTGGGCATTGGCAAGGGTTTGAACTGTTTCAGTAAAGTATTTATTAAATTGTATGGGAATGTTATCATGGTTGTTTACTAACACAGGGGTTGGAGTTGTGGATTTTCCCATATGAAGTATAGTATTTAATGTGGCTCAGAATTTGTGAGGGTTGTGAACATATTTTTCTTGTATGTTTTTGTAGTAGTTAGTTTTGTCAAGTTTAATTTGTTTTTTGGCTTTGTTACGGAGTTCTAGGTAGATTTGTCTCATAGTAATGGTTTTGGTTTTGTGGAATTGTATCCAAGCCTTGTCCCTTTCTTTCAATGTAGCTTTAGTTTCTTTAGTTAGCCATGGGGGATAATTCGCTTTTATTCTTATGGTTCTGGGGGGTGCATGATAGTTTTAAGATTTGTAAGAAAGTTGAGTTGTGGTGCTGCACAGCTTCGTCAAGAGACAGTTGCTTCATGGGAGTCCAGTTACAGCATTTTAGTGCAGTGATGAAGTTGTCACATATAAAGCTTTTTTTATTTCTTACGACTCTGGCTGATGTGTTGTGATCTGTTCCTAATTTGGTAAGTTGGTTGATGATCACTTAGATTATCAGGTAGGCAGCAAGATTAATATGCAAGAGAGGGGTCAGATAAAGTAATCCAATCTAGGATTGACTGGCACTTGGATGTTTTGTCAATTCTAGTGGGTGAAGAGATAAGTTGGGTAAACCCATGGAGGTTAATGTAGGTAGAGAGACTGAGGCTGGAGCAGTTAAGCCAGTCAATATTAAAGTCACCTAATAGTATAGTTTCTTATGGAAGGGAGTTTGAGATCCAGTCAAGCAGTTTTTCCATTGCAGTAATGTTATTAGCTGGTGGGATATAGCCGCCTACAATATTTATATGTTTGTTAGGATTTAGTTTTAATTTAGCAATGATTAGTTCTACATTTTTGACTTTAGGGGTATTACAATCCTGTAGTTCAATGGTGAGATGATTTTGGAATATTATTGCTACTCCCCCTTCCTTCTTCTCTACTCTATCTCTACGTATAATATTGTAGCCAGGAGCTGTAGCCTCATTATTGTGGTGTTCTGGTTTTAGCCATGTTTCAGTTAGCAAAGTTGTCTCTGGTTTATATAGAGCTAGTAGGGCATGAAGGTCATGAAATTTATTTAATATACTTCTAACATTCAGGTTTAAGAAGAGGAGAGAGGAATTTGGTCTGTGGTACAGTGGATTTAGCTGCTCTAGGTTTGGGTTGGTTGGTGTACTGGGTCTTGGATTAGGGTGCATATCACCACAGCATGTGAGTGTTTTAAGTAGTTGTCTGTAGAGTTTAGTTCGCTTGTGAATTATTTTAGCATGTCTTTGAGAGGAGTGGAGGTTATGTTTAAGTGACTGCTTATTGTATAAGAAAGAGTTGCTATGGGAGGAGATAAGGTCGCATGGTGATATGGGAGGGTTTATTAAATTATTCAGCATGTATTGTTCCTGCAATCTCCATTTATTTATATGTAATTCATTTCCGCTTTCTAAAGATCCCTCTTCCAGTTCTTTTATTTATTTTTTTTATACTATTAAATACTTCAGATACAGTTGGTTTAGACTTTGATTTCCATTTCCTAGTAATTGCTTTATTGACATCCACTAGAGTTAAACTTAAGGTCTTACTATGTCTAGGCAATTCAGATCCTGTGCCCCACCTCAAAAGAATAATTTCCTTAGTTTTATAGTAATTTTCTCACCCAGTATTTCAGGCAAGGTACTCTGCAGGGAATTTTTAAAATCTGCCAACTCATTACACTCCCAAAACATATGTTCCAGTTACCCCTTTCTTTCCCATCTCGCCTTCTTTCTTTCTACCAGAGGAAAAATTCTTTGGAGTCTGCTTGGGATATAAAACTACCTTTGCAAACACTTCCAAGCAAAGATCCTAAACCTTTTGGACTTAATTGCATACTTGGGAGCCATACATTGTTTTGTCGTAAGTTGCTTTTACAGTCTGTCTTCCCAATCTTTTCTAACATACTCTGATTCTTCTAGTTATCATACAGTATTTTATATGCCCTTCTAATTATTCCTTTTTAACAGCGACTTCTGTTCTAGATTCATCTGAAAACTCTACCATAGCAGGTCTTTCACTGTAAATTCCCCTATTCGTTTCTTTTTGCCTATACACAGATATCAATCCCTGGTTGGGAAGGCAGTCTGTAGCCTGCAGACAAAACGTCTTCTTGGCCTTATCCCACTCTATTAACTTTCCATCTCTAATTATTTCCTCACAATACCTTGGTTCCTTTGCTGATTTTCTCCAGTAAATTCCAGCCCCATCTTACCTATTTTATGTACCCCTAGTTGCAGTCATTCCTATTGGCAAAATATCCATTCTTCATTTTTGTATTGGCTTAGTTCTTTACTTTCTGCTACTTTATGAATGTAATGTAGTAAAGTTGTTTGTTCTCCTTAAGGATCTGCATCCAAAACCACACACTTTTTTTATTTCTTGAACTACCCCCCCCCCCCCCCCGTTTCATCATTATCCCTTTCCATTTTGAATTTAACTTTCTGCTTCTATTGTGTATATGAACCTTAACTGTGTAACTCCAAAATATCCCATCAAGTCAAGTAATCCTAAACCACCATGTTCTATTGGAAGGATCAACACATCCCACTTAACTCTTGCCCTTTCTCCCTTTCAGATAAATTCCTTCAACTCTTGAGGTTTGTAGATAAGTACTAAGCTAACTCCAAGAGAAAAAAACGCTGAGAGAAGAAGGGAGCCACTTTTGAGATTTTAAGTATTTTTTCTCTGTTTATTTGCTAAGTTTTTCTGCATAGCTGCCTAGCTTGAGCATTTGCTAGCTTGTTAAACTTGATTTCTGTATTAGTAGCTGTATTTAGAGCACAACCAAAAGCTGTTTGCTGAATTTCCTGTTTGCACTTAATTTTAAATCGTTTTTTTCTTAAAACTTGCATATTTTCTGTCCTTGACCTAGCACTCTTGTGTGGGGGTCATTTACTGCACTGTTATAACTTGATATTACTTGTGAACCTCTGCTATCTCTGTAAAAAAACAAAAACAAAAAAAAAAAATCTTGCTTTTTTCCCACTTTTCTGAGAGTTAAAAAAGTTCAGTTACAGGCTTGCTGTTCCTGAACTACTTGAAAGTTTCTGTGAGGCCATTTTTGCTTGGACTAAAGGAAAGTCTCTCTGTTGATCAGTGGCAGTGAATAACATTGAGCAGCTTCCCTGCCCCCCGTAGAGGTGGTTACTGACTTGAAACTGTAGTTTTATTGTCCGTTTTGGGTCTATTCCTGCTTCTTTCCAGCCCCTGCTATCAAGCACGCTTTAACGTGCTTTAGCGCGGAGTTGCCAGTAGAGCAGCATCGGCAGCCGGTTAAACAAGGTTAAACTCTTTCTGGCTCCAGAAAGTCTGTTCTTCAATTTTTCCCTTAGAACTGCTCTGTTAGGAACCTAAACAGTTTACACCTTCACTAAAAGTGCAGCACTTGTTCCAAATAGCTTTTTCTTCTCAAAAGCTCAGCACTTGTCTTATAAGCATATCCCTTGTCTTATAAGCATTCTCTTTGCAGGTCAAGCACTCCTATATTATACAAATCTCTCACTAGCAAAACCCCCCAGGAGTGCCCACTTCCCTGCTAAGCCCACTACTTTTCTGTCTCATGCCAACTCATAAATCTTTCTAGCATGTCGAAGGGTCAGATGCTGGCGTCCTCTCCTGCCCAGTTGGTGAATCTGGGAATTCTGAGACAGTGGTACAATTGCCTCATGTACACGGACAACCCTCTCCTCCTCCCACGTAACGCTAACACTTGCGAGAGATGCAGCTATTTAGCCAAACTGGAGGCTGAGCTCTCTCAACTCAGGACTGGCAAGACCAGGCAGGAGGAGAAGGCAACTACACACACCACAATACCAGTCTCACATAACTCAACCACAGCACTGAATCAAACACATAAACACACTAAGACATACTCGGAGGCTCTGAGTAAAAATTTACCTAAACAGCAGAGGCCTCCAAAGCAGACACCCAAGCAACTGCAAACTCAATACACCACACAAACAACACATAAACAATAAAATCAGTGTGCAAAGCAGTCACTGCCCTTAAGGCCAAATACAACACCAAACATACTTGTCATAGGTGACTCCATAGTCAGACACACTGACGTCCCACTCACCAGGCTGAACAAGGAGAAGGTCACGGTAAGCTGCCTATCGGGCACTAGAATCCGCCACAACACAAGCACTCAGGTCACTCCACGGCAAGTACAAGTATGACACAGTCATTGTCCATGCTGGTGTGAACGACCTGAGACGTACCTCCCTGGACTACATGAAAAGAGACATAGAGGAGCTCTCTGATTATGTAGCCCAGGCAGGTATGACCCTGACCCTGAGCAGTATCCTTCCTTCACCAAGAATGCCACAATATAGTGACAAGATGATCAGCTTTAACAATTGGCTTAATTTCTGGTGTCATTCAAAGGGGATCCAGTGCCTGTCTGCCTGGGATGACGTGCTCGACAAGCCACGCTGCTTCGCAAGGGACGGCTTGCACCTGTCACCCCTGGGATTCCGGATATTGTCTAAGGCTCTTGCCACCCCCATAGTGCCTTTTTTAGGCAAGGCTCAAATTCTAAACCTACCACCCTAGAAAACAAAAACGTGAAGAAACTAAGGGTAATGCTGCTCAATGCCAGAAGTCTAAATCTCAAAATGCACACACTCGAGGCCCTTCTCAGTATGGAGAACATCGATGTCTGTGCTGTGACTGAAACCTGGTTCAAGGCTCCTGAGAGCACCCCGGCACTATCAGGTTTCATCTCATATCATGCCCGCCCCAAAACCCGGACCATACCACAAAAGGAGGGGGTGTATCCATATTCATCAAGGATACCCACACCTCCAGGTTGGTGGCTACGCATGAAGCACTGGAAACCATCCAGGTGCAATTAACCATAGGCAAACTGCTCTAGAATTTGTAGCATGCTACAGACCACCCTCTCAAACTCAGGAAACCCACACAGCCTTCCTGAAGACACTGGAGGGTATAAATGTATCACCAAACACCATCATATTGGGTGACTTCAACTACCCGAATATAGACTGGGAACATTACTCAAGCCCAAACTTTCTAGCCCAAAGGTTCCTGGAGTTCATAAATTCAAATGCCATGGAACAACTAGTCACCATCCCCACAAGAGGAGAAAATATACTAGATCTCATCATCACGAACATGGGGACAAAATGCTCCACACCAGAAGTATATCCCTCATTGGTGAGATCAGATCATAAACTAATCTCACTAGAGGTCCACATCCCGCCCCACCACAAACAAAAAAGACCACAGTGAAGAACTTCTCTAAAGCAAACTTCACACTACTCAAGACAGGTGTGGTATCCTTCAAGGCCCCCGAGCCAATGGAAACCACAACCCAAGCTGCGGAAGCCCTTACAAATGCCTTCTATGAACACCTTCAGGACTGCATGGATCAGGCAATCCCAAATAAAACCAAGACTCTTTCCACCAAGGGCAAACGTCCAGTCTGGTGGACCCCAGCCATAAACAAACTTTACAGTAAGAAAAGTGTAGATGGCGTAAACTCACGCTGCACGCCAATGAGTCAGTAGTTTGAATTCCTGACTCATTGGCGTGCAGCGTGAGTTTACGCCATCTACACTTTTCTTGGTAGTTACGCTTGTGTTTCTGAACTTTACAATAAGAGGAGAAAGCTATTACATGATGGAGCAAAATCCCAAAAAGGGAAGGCATCTTTGATCAGCACTAGCAAGAAACTACGATCCCTCATAAAATCATCCAAGGCCAACTTTGAGAGAAAAATTGCCATAGATTCAAAAGACAATCATAAGGCCTTCTTCAGCTATGTCAGAAACCTGGGTGGAAACTCGCAGATATGCTCAGAATTAGTCCAAAATGATACAAAAATCACTGAACCCACAGACATTGCCAACATACTGGCAGACAGGTTCAGCGCAAACTTCACCCCCCTCTCCCCCCCAAAAGGAGAGATAACTGTCCCAACTGAGAGTAGCCTCCCAGACATCTCAAATGCGCAGGTGAAAGCTGCTCTCTAAAGCTAAAAACACAGCATCAATGGGACCGGATGGGGTCCCCGGCTGTGTGCTACATGAACTCAATGAAGAACTAAACCCGCACATAAGGCAGCTGTTTAATCTAATCTTAGCCTCACCACAGGATATGTGCCCAAGGAGTGGCGTACGGCAACTGTGGTCCCACTCCACAAAGGCGGTGCCTCTACGATCCCTGGTAATTACCGCCCATAAGCTTAACAAGCCTGGTCTGCAAAGCTATGGAGAGGATCATAATGGAACTCATAAACAAGGACATAGGGGACTTGCAGACCTTGGACCCAACCCAGTTTGGCTTTGTCAAGGGCAGATCTTGCCTTTTGAACTTGGTCGACTTCTTCGAAACAGTCACCAAGGCCATTGATGAGGGAAAGGCAGTCCATACAGCCTACCTTGACCTTGCAAAGCTTTCACACAATACCCCACTCTGGTATTATAGAGAAACTTACCAGCTTAAATGTAAACCCATATGTCACAAGATGGGTTGCAAACTGGCTAAAGGACAGAACCCACAGGGTTAGAGTTGCTGGAGCCATGTCAGACTCCAAGCCGGTTACAAGTGGAGTCCCACAGGGCTCAGTCCTTGCCCCCTATTGTTCGGCATCTACTTCTCAGAAGTACAGGCAAACATAGGAGGACTATGGCTGACAAAGTTTGCGGATGACTGCAAACTGGGTGCCATAGTGGATAGTACATCGGACACAGACATCCTTCAGAGGGGTCTCACGGAAACTGATAGCTGGTGCCAGAGCCATGGCCTGAAGTTAAACGCAAAAAAGTGTATAGTCATACCCTTCGGGAAAAACAAGGTAACCCCAAGCTACCATATAGGTGGCAACCCACTAAGCACAGAAGAGGTCATCAGGGACCTGGGGACCCAGGTTGACAGTGGCCTCTCGCTTGACGCCACGCTGCTAAAGTGGTTCGAAGACCTTCTACATTGCCCACCTGATCATGAAGGGATTCACATCCAGATCAAGTGAGGTCATTGTTCCCCTGTACTCTTCACTTATCAGACCAATGATAGAGTACAATGCCCCATTCGGGATGTATCTCACCCGACACCTGCAGCAATTGGAGAGACCCCAAAAGTTCCTCACCAAAAGGATAAAGGGACTCCAAAACCTGTCATATGCTGCCAGACTGAAGAAACTCCATCTCTATTCAGTTGCATACCGTCTGCTCAGAGGTGACCTGTGCCTGACATACAAGGCCATGACCAACCCGGAATTAATGGACATGCTCCACCTCAAAAAATCCAAATCCACCAAAACCACCAGAGCAAGAGACTTAAACCTTAGCAGGGATATAAATAGGACGTGCTGGAGGGATAGATTTATCACCCAGAGACTCCCTATGCTGTGGAATAAAATCCTGGTCCATGTGAGGCAGAGCACCTCGCTGGCTTTGTTCAAGAGAAATCTTGACCGGTGGATGGGAGATCATAGGTTTACCCCGGGAATCATCTCTGTGTCACTACTGGACAGAGGCACAACAAACTAATGGGCACAGTATTTCTAACATAAGGGGCGGCGTAAGCCACATAACTTTGGGCTAGGCTTATAAATGCCCTAGGGCAGTTAGCCTAGTATAAACCTATGAACCTATGAACTGCCCTTGTGGGCCATTTTAAGCCTAGCCAATTTCCCTTTTTTAACCTATCCCACCTGGTTATAGATTGGCCTTACTCATTTCATGGCTGATCATTATATGTTGACCCTAATGATAATAACGGGGATCATCCATAGATAATGTGAGGGAACCCAATCATGGTATAAAACATTTAGGAACTGCCTCTGCCCATCAGTAGAACAGGGGGCAGTCCTGGGGTATTTGTTTTTGTTTACCGTCCATAGATCTAAGTTGTGCTTGAATATGGACAGGGATAAACGTAGTTTGGAGGGCTAGGTATATTTTGCAGAAGATAACATTGCTGTGGAACAGACTCCCCATCCACGTAAAACAGTTCTGTTGATGTTGCAGAAAAGGTTTAGGTCCCTAGACCAAGTATGTTTGATGCCATTTGACTTGCTGATGTGCAGTAAATCCATCGGTAATGGGTCGGAGGATGCCTTGTATGCCAGACACAGGTCCCCTATTAGCCGTCTGTAGTGTACAGAGCGTTTTGAGTCAGTCCATGTAGGACATGTAGTTTATGCCTTGTATCCTTTTAGTAAGGTATACCTGGTGGGTGTCCCAGTTGTTGCATGTGTCTGGACAGATGCATGCCAAAGGGGGCATAATATCCAGTGATTGGCCTAAAGAGGATTGTGTTAAGGGGACAGTGACATCTGTAGATCTAGACACAATCCCTTTCTTTATAAGCTGTGCAGTATAGAAGGATGTTCTTACAACAATAGACACTTGTTGGTCAAAAGTTAGGTCACTGTCCACGTAAGTTCCCAAATCCCAAACAATTGGGTCAACTCTTAGGAGTGTATTGTCAATGTGGTAGTTACCTGGGCTAGATGACTTCCCAAAGAACACAATAATGCATTTTTTGGTATTTAGTTTCAGTCCCTGATTTTGACACCAGTTATTTATTTGGTGTAAACCTTCCAACACAATAATGCATTTTTTGGTATTTAGTTTCACTCCATGATTTTGACACCAGTTATTTATTTGGTGCAAACCTTCCTGCAGGATGGCTGTCATTTGGTAATTCATTTACTGCTGCTATCTTACAGTCATCTGCAAAGGTAGTCGGCCATAACTCTTTCGTATTAGCCTTTACTTAAAACAGTTGTCAAACAAGAGAGGTCCCAGGATAGAACCCTGGGGGACTCCACTGATGACCCGTTTTCTTTGTGGCGGTAACTTTCCCTTTTTTGATTATCTGTGTCCTATCTGTGAGCCAGTTGGCAATCCAGCGGGTGAAATAGAGTTTTATTCCCAGTTTATTTAACTTTTCTTCTGTGCCTCAATGGGGAATTCTGTCAAAATCTTGTGGCCAGGTCATGGTGTGTTGTGTGTAATGTTTTGTCTTCATCCATTGCTTTGGTGATCTTTTCAAAAAATCCACCAGGTTGAATAAGCATGCCTGTCCTTGACAAAGCCAAACTGAAATGGGTCCACTGTTTGAGGATTCCCTATGCCATGGCTTTATATATAAGGCTGGTCGGGCTAGTGGGTCTGTAATTGCTTGGGTCTGTGAAAGGGCCTCCTTTGTGCAGGGGAATGACTGTAGCTGTTCACCATTTGCTTTGTACAGAACCTGTATGGAGGCTGGGATTGAACAGTGTTAGGTGTGTGGCTAAATCTTGCTTCATGCTATTTAAGATGCATCCAGGGATATTGTCAGGATCCATTGATGCAGTATTTTTAGTTTTTGATAGCACTAGTCTTGTGTCATAGTTGGAGGTGAGCCAGATGTCCTTCAAGGATGCATCTGCAGTCATAACAAATGGGTTGTCCTGTCATCAGGCAGCCCTTCGGTCGGCCGGATTCCAAAGTCTGGGTCTGGCTTTGGCTGGTGTCGCACTTCACCCGACGTCATTGCGGCAGTTTTCGGGCATAAAGGCATCAGCCGACGCCATTTTCCCCAGTCTTTCTTGCCGCGTGGCGCCCGAAGCAGAAGCTGTTCACAAGTGCCGGTCGGTCAGATCCAGAGATTACTTCTACCGAATACTACTTCGAAGACTTCTATAAAGCTAAGTACCCCGTTGGGGACTCTTTCTTGTCTCAGCCGATGTCAGAGAAAGTTAATAACTGTTTATCTTGTGGGAAACAAATACCTCATAAAGATTTCCACTCCTATTGTATACATTGTTTAGGCCCAGACCACGACGTAGCAGCTTGTCTAGCCTGTGCTTCTTTAACCGCGGACGCTGAAACGCCGCCGGACTTTGCTGAACAGATTTTCGGCCCGATTTTGCCTACATTATGCCGCCGGATCCTCCGACTACGCAAATAACAAAAGCAAAGAAAAGGACCGACACTCGCGGTCCGGTTTCGCTGAAACCACGGCCAAGCAATCGCGACTGTCTCGGTTTCGGCCAAACCGAGCAAGCGGTTCTTTCCTCAGCCGACATCTTGCCTTCTACCGAGGCCTCTTCTATTCTGGTAGAAACGGCTTCTGAAATCCAGCCTTCTGTTGCAATTTCACAGGATTTATCAGACACCATTCCACTAGATATTTCTACTCCTGCACGTGGAGCTGCTAGGCCTCCTCCAGCTATGTCTATTAAGGCCTTTGCCAGGGCTAAAGCAGCCAAAACTTCAAAGCCAGTGCCTGCCAAGCCCCCCTCTCACAGGCCCAGCTCCAGCGCCCATATGCTTTCTTTGGCACAGGATCTCATCACTCTAATCCGTGGATCCCAGCCTCATCCAGACAGGGCCTCTCTCCCTCCTCCAGAAAAGAGACCTAGAGCAGAGCCCCCTGAGCCAGTAGCCACAGATGATTCTTCTGATGATTCAGAACATTCTGATCCTCCTGAGGCTTCTTATTCTCCTTACGAAGACTCCGATGCTGAGGAGTCCATCCCTTCAGCCTCTCCTCCTGAGGAATTTTCCTTTGGGGAAACCTTGCATGCTATGAGGGAACAATTCCAGTGGCAGGGCCAAGATTTCTCAGACTCAAGAAAAAGGCTTAGGACCTTTCTACACTTACCACAGCATAGGCCTCTAGCTATTCCTCCAGTTCTATCTGTTGTTGATGATGCATTTAATGATGCTTGCACTTCTCCTGACACTTTACCTCCGGCCCTGCTAAACCAGATAGGTACTACAGGGTCCCGGACACACATCACCACTTATATAAGGCCCCTTTGCAGATCCAGAGACTATCTCCCAGGGCCCTAAAGCTGTAGCAGCTACTTCTTCTAAAAACCCCTCCCTCTGAAAGGGATTCCAGGTCCTTGGAGAGATGGGGTAAAAAGTTACACCTCTGCTACTTTGTCAGCTAGAGCTTTGAATTGCCAATTTCATATGATTCAATATCAAGAGTTTATGCTTGACCAGTTGACTAAAAAGCTGTCCTCTGAAGAATCTTTTAGATAAAAGTATGTTCAAGAAATGTTACATAACATTCAACAGGTTAGTAACCATTCTTTAAAATGTGGCTATGATGCACTGGAGGCTTCCTTTAGATCAGCCATGACGGGCACAGTTATCAGGAGGCATGCATGGTTGAAAGAACAGGCATTACCAGACCATATCAAATCTAAGCTTTTAGATGCACCTATGGACAAGGTCAATTTATTCGTGCCCCGCACAGCAGGTTCTCAAAAGATGGAAGAGAAAGCAAAATCTGTACAAACCGTAAAGATTTCTTACAAGTTCAACCTCCAAGGTTTAGCAGGAATTGGCCCTCCAAGAATTGGTCCTTTCCGAGTCCTCCAAGGCACAGAGTGGCAGGAATAGGCGCCTAGAGGCAGAAACCAACCCAGAGGTGCCTACAGGGGTCGCCAGTGGCAGGGTAACAACCAACGAGGCACGGACACAGCCACCACCACTACAACTACTCAATCACAGTGACTTGGCGGTGACACCGCCTACCAGGGAACAACTAGAAGCACCCTTAGGCGGAAAGCTAACCTTATTTTCAAGAAACTGGCACTGCATTACAAGAGAAAAATGGATTTTGCAAACTATAGACCAAGGTTACAGGTTCCATTTCCATACTCTACCAGGAAAGAGAGGAATGCCAAACCTACCACCTACTCAAAGGGCAGAAGCTCTAAAACAAATATCTCAATTACTAAGAATGACAGCTGTGGAAAAGGTACCATCTATGGAGCAAGGGAAGGGATTTTACTCCAGGCTCTTCCTGGTACCAAGAAAAGAAAACAAATGGAGGCCTATTCTAGATCTGTCCGCTCGAAACACATTTCTCATTGTTCCAAAATTCAAAATGCTGACTCTACAGCAGCTTCTTCCCATGCTGGGCAAGGAGTCTTGGCTGGTAACTCTAGATCTCAAGGAGGCATACCTGCACGTCCCCATAAGACCAATTTGCAGAAGATACCTCAGATTTCTTGCAGGATCAGAGCATTATCAATTCTCAGCATTGCCCTTTGGCTTATCTACTGCGCCCAGAGTATTCACGAAATGCCTGGCATCAGTAATCACTCATTGCAGACTTCAGGGGATTCAAATCTATCCCTACCTGGACGACTGCCTGATACAAGCGGACAACAAAAACAAATTAACAGAAGACTTACAAAGAGTCATCTACCTGCTACAAGCCCTGGGATACACAGTCAATTCAAAAAAGTCAAGACTGATTCCATCCCATATAATAACCTTTCTGGGTGCAGAACTGGACACATCAAAACAAATGGCATTTCTAACTGCAGAAAAGAAAGAACAACTTCCTCTCTACTTTTTGGCATTAGTAAAACACAGCCATCTAACTACAAGGAAAGTGTTACAAGCTCTAGGCTTCATGGCATCCTGCATAATTCTGGTCCCTCATGCCAGGCTTCATATGAGAAAGCTACAGTGGTACCTAAAGAATTTGTGGTCTCAGCACAAGCACAGCCTGGAAGCCAAAATTCCAATGATCCCATGCCTGAAACAAGAGTTCTTATGGTGGGCACAGGCCTGTCAATCAAACACAGGACTGCCCTTCAGCAAAAGTCATCCAAGACAAACTATCACGACAGATGCCTCAGACCTCGGTTGGGGGGCACACATGATGGACAAGTGCATTCAAGGCCTATGGACTCAAGACCAACTGCATCTGCACATAAATCTAAAAGAAATGATGGCAGTAAAATTAGCAATCCAGGCATTCAGACCTCTTCTCCACGAAGGCCAGCTGTTGATAAGGACAGACAACACCACAGTTATGTGGTACATCAACAAACAGGGAGGCACACACTCATACCCACTGTGCTGGCTGGCACTAGACCTATGGGATGTGGCTCTGGGTTACAACCTTCAGTTACAGGCTATTTATGTTCCAGGGAAGGAAAACATTCTAGCAGACATATTAAGCAGAACTATAACAGATGCCCACGAATGGATGCTGCATCCGGACATCTTCAAAGCCATCACAAGAAAATGGGGATTACCACAAATAGACTTGTTTGCATCCCCACACAATCACCAGTTGAAGAAATTCTGCACAAGGACTTACCACCCACTTGCTTGGAAGGTGGACTCCCTATCCTTCAGTTGGAAAAGCATAACAGCATACGCATTCCCACCACTTCCTTTGATGCACAAGGTGCTTCTCAAGATCAAAGAGGAATGTCCGAGGATCATTCTGATAGCCCCAGACTGGCCAAGACAACATTGGTACCCACTTCTGAGGAGCATGTCCAGGGAACAAATATGGAAACTTCCACTGATCCCATTACTGCTGCCACAGAACAACTACAACATTCTGCATCCAAGCCTAAAAACTCTGCAACTAACTGCCTGGAACATTACATGACAGAAATTAACCCTAATTTATCCCAAAGGGTTAAGGACATAATCCTGGAGGCTCGTAGACCTTCAACAAGAAAGAATTATGCAGCAAAATGGAAAAGATATCTCAACTGGAGTGCTGCAAAAGGGCAAGATGTGACACGGGTGAACATAGCCAACATCCTGGAGTACTTGGCTGAGCTCTACCACACAGGCCTGTCCTATTCCTCCAAGATACATGCATCAGCTATTTCAGCACAATACAGCTTGGATCCTCCTGTCTTCTCGCATCCTCTGCCCAGACAGTTTCTGCGGGGAATTAAAAATGTCAAACCTCCCAGGAAACCTCCATTGCCAGCATGGGACTTGAACTTTGTGCTAGAAAAACTGACTCTGCCTCCTTTCGAGCCAGCAGCTACAGCAGACTTGCAATACTTATCCTAGAAGACTGCCTTCCTACTGGCAATAACTTCAGCAAGAAGGGTCTCTGAACTACAAGCATTAATGGCAGTACAACCCTTCCTGATCTTCCATCAAGATAGTGTCCATGAGAACAAATCCTACATTTATGCCTAAGGTGGTATCCAGAGTCTCTTTAAATCGGGCTATCCACCTTCCTACCTTCTACCCCAATCCACAGAACAGGGGAGAAAAACTCTTACATACCGTGGATGTACACAGGCAATTACGCTACTACCTGGACAGGACAAAAAACAATAGAAAAACTGACCAGCTTCTGGTAGCTTATGCAACAGGAAAAGAAGGAAAACCAATTTCTAAACAGACAATCTCCAAATGGATAGGAAATTGCATTAGACTTTGTTACTCCTACCATGGAAAGAAAACTCCAGAGAACATCAGGCCTCACTCCACAAGGGCCACAGCCACTACCACAGCTTTCTTACGAGGAGTGGCTACCAAGGACATTATAGAGGCTGCTACTTGGACCTCCGTGCATACATTTGCCAAGCATTATAACTTACCCCTATATTCCAGATCCCGTGCTGGCTTTGCCACTGCTGTTTTGCAAGGGATCCTGACTACACCATAATCTATTCTCATTTCCTCCTCCCTAGTTTAGCTATGGTATTCTACCCATTTGTTATGACTGCAGATGCATCCTTGAAGGACATAGTACAGTTTTGTACCTACCATAAATGTAGATGTCAGAGAGGAATGCATCTGCAGTCGGGATTACCCACCCTCCTTCCCCTCTGAGGTACTCCTAGGGTACTTGCCAATCTTCAGCTAGCTTGGGGGGGATCTATTATGGTGTATTTGTTTGTATATATGTACATACATGTTTACTTTGTGTGTTTGCTCTCTACTATTTGGAAACTTTGGCATTTATCCAAATTTAGCCTACCAAGAGGGCACCTGGCATCTGGGGCAAGAAACACTGAGGAAAATGGCGTCGGCTGATGCCTTTATACCCGAAAACTGCCGCAATGACGTCGGGTGAAGTGCGACACCAGCCGAAGCCAGACCCAGACTTTGGAATCCGGCCGACCGAAGGGCTGCCTGATGACAGGACAACCCATTTGTTATGACTGCAGATGCATTCCTCTCGGACATCTACATTTATGGTAGGTACAAAACTGTACTTTTCAGGTGCATCTTGAGAGACAGATGGAGGGGAGAGAGGGGTAAAGTTAGAGCTAAATTTATCAGCCATAAGTTTCGCTATATCTTCAGCCTCACTGTCAGCTCAGATCATTGCTGCATTGTGCTTTTAAGATTGGCTTGGGTAGATATTTTAGCCTTGATCTTGGCTGTGGTGGATTTTATTAAGTTCCTAAATTGTTTGTTTATTTCAGTGACATTACCAGACATATTTAATCAAAAGTCTTTTAGCCTAGTGAGTAGTTTAAAGGGAGAGACTTTGCAAAATGATACTTATGTGCTTATTTTCAACAGCCAATAAACATGGCTGGGGAGAGAATTATGTCGTCAAATTATCATAAGGGGCAGGCAACAACAAAAACACTGTGTTTAAGAACACCACTACAACAGGGTGAGTGGTCTTTATTATTTGTTGTCCACAACATTTCTTCTGGTTGATAAAAATATGCCTGCCCTATATATAAAATTAGAGAGACTAAAAGCTTGTTTTACATTTTCTATCTTTTTATCCATATCCATAAACTGGGGCTTCCATTTTCTCAGTTTTTATATTATCTTTTGTTTGGTTTCTTCCCATGTATTCCCAGCTGCCATAACAAAGCCATTTCAATACATACTCTTAAATACTTCATCTCACCATGTCCCCATAAATATGAGCATTGCTGAACAAATTTGTGTGTGGATACATAATTTACGGCTATAGCATTTGTTTTATCTTCATTAATTTTACATCCCAAAAAAGACCTGAAACCATCTCAAAATGTTCCCAAACACTGGAATGTCATTTTCTGGATTCATCATGCACAAAATAATATTATCTGCAAGTAAAGCCAACTTTTCCGGATTACCATGCCAGTTATGTTACATTTCTGAGTCCCTTATTATTTGTCTAATATTTCTAAATATAAAGCAAACAACAAAGGTGAAAGAGAATATCCCAGGCTGGCTCCACTGTTTTAAACAACTTTTCAGAGAGAACCCCTCCAGTTTAATTCTTGCCTATGATCCTTCATATATCCTTCTAATTAACTTTATTATTGTATCAGGAAATGCAAGTGCTTCCATTGCCTTAGTCATAAAATCCCAGTTTACTGTGTTGAATGCTTTCTCTGCATCAAGACACATTAACAACAGCGGCATTTTTCTTACACTCTAATAGAACAATGATGATCAAGAGAAAAGTAATGTCAAATGTTTGTCTCCCCTTCACAAAACTACATTGAACTGTATTTTGCAATTTTGGCACACCTTTATGTCTATACTACCTAAAAGAATGGTACACGCTTTATAATCATTATTTAAAATTGAAATCTGGCTATATGAAGCTGGGTCAAATGGGTCTTTTACTATCTTTAGGTAATACAGACACCACAGCTTTCTTCCAATATACTGGTGCTTCCCCTCTACATAGTAAATTATTGATAGGAATTGTGTAAATACAAACAATATTTATTGGAGTTATAGTTTGGTGGTGAAATATTTCTTACACTGAAACAGTAAAAAAAACAGTGAAGAGTAAGATAGTATTAATACAGAGAGAGAAAAGAAAAATGAATGCAGGACAAGCATAAAAGTAATTTCTATACATTTACAAAGCATTGCCAACTATATTCCTTTTCCAGGTCCAGAACTAGCTTTGCAAGGATTATTCTCCAGGAGATCCTATACCCTTATCCTTTCTCCTTCCAAGTTGGATAAGCTTTGGTAATCAAGCCAAATAGCCAAAGTTTTCTGCCGCGTTGGGAATAATGAACATACAACCTAATATTTGATGATCACTGTTGCAGTAGCCATAGCCGGCCTTAGGCATAGGCCAACTAGGCGGCCGCCTAGGGCGCCGCTCTAATAGGGGCACTTTTCCAGTATTTATTTGGTGTAGGTAGACCAGGATGGGGGCACCAAGTGATGTGGTGGGGGGCGCCGTGCAGCCCTTTTGCCTAGGGCACCAGTTGACCTAAGGCCACTCCTGGCAGTAGCCTCACCCAGCCACCTTCAACCCTTTATCTTTCCTATATGTAATTGTTTTTTTGTGTATATAAAATCCATTTTTGCTTATATTTGATCAGATGTTCAGCTTTTAAAATTGCTTTCTCTTTTTCTACACACAAGAACGTCCTGAAGTCACTTTCTTCTAGCTACTGTTTTTCTGATTGGTGCTTGCTAAGCACCAGCCAGAGAGATGGTGCAGGAGGTAGTTAGAGCTTCTGGAGTAGGCCTTTTGTTGTTTTCTAGGCTTCTGCAGCAGTGTAGAATTTGAACATTTACTGTCATGTTAAGTTTTTACATAACTGCACTTTTTACAGAGCATCATTCAGTTTATAATTTTTGATCATTATTAGATCACTTTCTTAGTAGCTCCTAGCTATATGGGCGACATATCCTGCCAATGTTCAGAAGTCCATCCAGTATACAAGATCTTTTGTTGGGTGCTTTCCTTGTGCCTATATGTCTGTTGGAACACAAGAGTGGTGGTATAAAAGGGAACACATAGGCAAGAAAATTCAGAACTTTCTTGACGTTAAAAAGTTCAGTCAACCCTGTCTACACTGACTTTAGTTTGACAGTCTGTTATTAAAGGAGAACCACACCCAAAAGCTGAAAAAAACATGTTGTTCTGCAAATCTTGAACTTTTCTGCATTGCTAATGCCTCTGTATCAAAGTAAATGGTTACTGTTATTTTCTGATTTGTTATACCCCAAAATGATCTGAAGAAGGCTGCCATGGCAAGCATTATTTTGTTTTACAGTTGGTGGTTTTGCGTTCCTCATGTCATGTTAGAAGGGCAGAAAGAAATACCTAAAGGTGAAGGTTATCATTTACTGTAGTTTTCTCTCTCATCAGTTAACAATGCTGTGACTGCTTGCTTTTCACTGTTAGCATCAGTCCATATTTTTTTAAATTACTTTGCTTCCTTTGATTTTCATTAGTGGCCATCTGGGTTGCAGCATTTTAAGGAATGTTTGAATAATAGGCTTGAAAATGTAGCTAGGTTAATTATGCTTTTCAAAGTAACAACTGTAGTTTAGTGTTCAAGTGCGAGAAATCTGACCCTTGGACTGAGATTGTTTGTGTTGCATTCACATTTTTAAATATTGTAGCTAGAATTTAAGTCATTGGTGTTAATCTTCTTTCCCCAACTCCAGAAGAAACATGCACTTTTGCAGAAATTAGTGTAGAAAAAAATGCAAAATCATATACTGTCAGAAAGTAAGAAGAGTTAGAGTAACATATTTGCTTTCTTTTTGTGGTAGTGAGTTTTATTACAGGGGAAAGACGATTGCGTCTGAAAACTAAGCTTGAAAGCCCTGCCTTTGTTCAGACTCCAGGCTGCACTATTCATCTGAGGTGCACTATTCATCCGAGGTGTGATGCTGGCAATCTGTAATCAATAAGGCACATTTAAATGTCATTGTTTTCTTAATGGCTCTGTTGTTGGGATAAGTGATCTAACTTAATTACTGTGCCACTCTTAGTAGCTGTTGTGATGCAACAGATGCGACAGATTCAGGAAAGCAAGGCAGTAATAATTATTAAATTATGCTTTTCTGCATGTGAAGTGTTTAGTCTTTGATTACAGGGAAGGAAAAACACTTTTTAGAAAGAAAAACTTGACTTTTGGGTGTTCTTCTTTAAGTCAGCTTTTGGGTAGATAAGTACCCCTTGGGGACCTTCCTTTTACTTTTGACAGAAAAGTTGTGGTAGAATTTTATTATGTCTTGCAGAAAATGGAACTGTCCTTTTTGTTGGAAAATTCTTTACAAGAATTGTCACATGGCTTGTTTTTGTTAGGAAAGTCCCACACTATCTGCTTTTGTGAGATTTATTGTTTTTTTACACCAGAACCTATTTGTAGTTGGCTCAGTAGCCTAAATATTTTTTTCTGGAGAGCCAGCACTTGTAGGCCCTTGCCTCTTCCTGAATGGAAACCAATTCTCTCACTGGATGACCCCTTTTGATAAAAAAAAGAAGTAAAAGTATTGGAGTGAGAGAGGATTCCAAAGCGACCTTTTATATGGCATCTCTTCTCCATTCGCTGAATGATCATTCCACTGTGGCCATTTCCAACTCATCAGACCATCATTCTGAGGTTCCCGTACCCCCTTAGTGTTTCTCTACAAGATGCCATGAAGGACCAAGAACAGGAAACATCCTCCTTGATCAGGCATCAGGCTATCACCATAAAGGGAGAAAACTTTCAGATATGTTAAGGTTCCAATGGGATTCCACAGATTTTAGTCTGGGAGAGGTAACTGGTGACTGAGGTAACTGAGGTGCAGGTACCTGATACCATTAATTTGCAGGCCGCAAGGTATCAATTCCTATCCCTGTTTAGATAATTGCCTCATTTTAGCAAATCTGTTTCAAAGCATAGGTTTCAAATTCAACATAGATCTTCTCCAGTAGCTTCTCACAGGTTGACTTTTCTGGAAACTGTGCTGGACACATCCCTCATGATGGCATTTCTTTCTCCTTTGCCATTCTCATTTCCTGGATGTAGACCACCAGTCCTTGACCACTGTAACAGATTACCTCAGGATCCTGGGCTATGTGGCATCAACTATCCATATGGTTCCCCTAGCCAGGCTACATATGAGAAAAGTTCAGTGGTTCCTCAGATTAGTTTGGACACAGCACCATCATCCTCTCTCCTTTCGTAAGTCAGTGCTGAGTTTTATCCAAAAGAAATTCTTATGGTGGGCAAATGGATTCAGATCAGTTCATGCCTTCCCCTTTCTCCCCCAACTCCTACCCATTCTGTGATGACAGATATTTCAGATTTTCATGGGGCCAGTGCCCAAGGTTTTCAAAGTTCAGGAAACATGAGACAGGATTCATATTTCAAAAAGTAACATACAAGCTTCAAGGAGATCATGACCGCTACTGTAGGATCTTCCAAGATGCCGCTGTGGTATGACGGTAGCATTGTTGCCTCACAGCAAGAGGTTCTCCTGTTCAATCCTCTGCATGGCTTGTGGCTTGGGAGTGCCTTCTCTGTGGAGTCTACATGTCCTCCCCGCGGTTGGGTAGCGTTCAAAAGACATACGTGCATAAAGCGGCGTGCCTTCATTGAAGGTTGGGCGTTGAGCTGGCACCTCTGCATTTCTTAAAAATCTACTGCCAATCATTAGCGGACCAGAGTTCCGCTGTGGCGACCCCTTACCGGGAAAAAGCCGAAAGACAAACTCTAGGATCTTCCAAGATGGCTGCACATTGAGTAACAGCTTAACTCTAGTTCTCCCAGTGTAAAAACAGAAACTCAACAGAGAAGGCTAGTAGATTTTTGTGTTTATGGGTATATTTCATTAACTGGCTAGTAACTGTACTGCCTGGATGCCAGGAAAAAAAGTAATACAAAGATCCTGAAAAAGAAATCTGCTACAAAAAGTGAGGAAGGAGCACTGATTGTGGAAAGCTCTGCAGCTGTTAGTCAAAAAGCAATGGAACCTCCAGACATGACTTCCAGTAACCTAAAGGAAGATATAAGACAACTGCACACAGACCTGGTTAAAATAAGTCAAACACTAATGGAGTAGATCAACACAAGCAACAAAAGGCTGTAAAAATGGAAAAAGCTTTAAACCGATATTGAGATGAGGTGGTAAAGCTGCAAAAATCAGATGATGAAATGAAAGGTCCGGCTGAATATGAGACTGTTCAGGAAGAGATGTTTAAAAAATAACAGCATTAGAAGACAGAGCACATAGGGAAAACTTGAGAGTTTCAGCTGTACCAGAGAATCTGGAAGGAACAGGCTGCATTAAGTTTATGAAAGTACAAATAAGCAACTGGGCTGGTATTCCACAGCAGGAGTTGTTAGTTGGAAGGGCACATCATGTATTTGCTCCAAACCTGGCTATGAGAAATCAACCTAGACGTTTAACAGTTAAGATGCAATTCTACCAACAGAAGGAGTTAATTCTGACAAAACTGTGGCAGAAGGACAAAATACTAAAAGTGGGAGACAGCAGACTGTTTTTGGAGAATGATTACTGATTGTACACCAGCCAGAAGAAGAGTAAATTCATTCCACTATTGAGGGACTGTCAGGACACAGGCATGAGATTCAAATGGTTGTACCCAGCTATCTTCAAGGTGCTCTTCCCTGGAGGGACAGAATAATTTTTTGATGATGTTTATGCTAAGGAGGAAATACAGAAGTTTGTCCGACAAAAAGTGAGCTGTGAAACATAAGTATATTCTGCTTCCTGTTCTTCTGGTAATAAAGACCACAGCCAGACTGTACTTGTGAAACCTTTTCCAATGTTTTTAAAGTAAAATGTTGGAGAGAAGGAAGGGAGCACAAGAGTTGACTAGAAGAATCAAGAGTACTTTGGAAGCAGCCGAGACAGGATTTTGGGAGATGGACATGAACATTAATAAAACCAGTAACTTAATGTAGGATTACATTACTTATATTTGTGAAATATGACAGAAGAAAATCTGGAAATATTATTTTTTTCAGAATTTTTTGGACTCTAAAGTATATGCCCTACTTCATGTCATTAATGTTTTGAAAATGCTTTGGGGAGGGGAACCGAGGGGAGAAAGTTAACTAAGTAAAGAAAAAATTGTTTCTTAATACTATTTTTGTGGCATATGGTTTCCTTTTCATGCTATAAAGTAACGTTTTCTCAGTTATTTTATGTGCAATGGGGATTGTAAATCGGTGCTGCTGTTTCCTTTTCATTTTTCCTCTTTTTTTTCTCCCTTTTCTCTTTCTTGTTAGATTTTAAGAAATGTAAGCACTGCAGTGTAAAAATATCCTGGTTAAAAGAGCATGACAAAAGAAAAATCTATGTGCTTTTTCTCATTCTTGTATGGGTGAATGACTGGATTAAGGACCTTAAATTGATTTAGTAACAAGTTTTAAGAGAAAACAAGTAAATGAAAAAGAACATTGAATATTATGATTTTTTTCTAGCAAATGAATGTATGCTTAGTAGCAATTCTGTGTCTGGCCCTCGTGTCTCCATTGAGACAATCTGATAAAGAGAAATTGTTTACAATATGGTGGAGAGTGATTGGCCTGGGGGCGGCTTGGAGATAATATTCTTTGAAAGCATTCAGGGGTTTTCTCAGCTGGGAGAGCTATAAAGATAAGGCAAAGCCAGCTAGCACTTAATAGAAGCATAGGCTGCACCATGCGTGTTAGCATGGATAACCTTTTAGGTTGACTGATATCTGTGAGTTTAGTTGTCAGTTGGGGGCATTTGTTCCAGTTAGGAGGGTAAAACTTCAGCATTTGAGGATATACATAGTGTTATGTTCTAGTTTTAAATTAATAGGTTTTAGGGGGGCATTGGGGGTTTATTTATTTATTTATTTTGTTTGAGGGCTTTCAGTAAAACAAAAAGTTTTTAAGCTGTGACATAGGCTCAAATGGATATGACAAGAAACAACTATATAAAAGTTAAACCTACCAAAGAGTGTATGCATGTAACCCAAAAGCTGGAACAAGACATTTAACAAAAAAGGTGTTGTACATAAAAAGGGGGAATAATAACTTTTTAATGCAGTGGTGTTTTCTGTAATGCCTTTAAATGTCAATGGTTTCACAGGTAAATACAAAAAAGAAAGAATAGTGAACTATATTAAAAAAAATGTAAAGTACAAATAGCTATATTACAGGTAACACACTTGGAAAGAACTGAACATGCATATTTGGTAAAGAGAGGTTTTCAGGATGGTTATTCATCAGAATATCTGGGACAAAGGAAAAGAGAAGTACTTGTGGAGCTTTTCTCCCCGGGCCACTACTGAAAATGGACATATATCCAGTTGAACCAGCCCGGTCAACAAATGTAAAGTAAAAAAAAATATTAATTGCAAGAGGAGCTCCAGTAGTGATTAGAAGAGGATAAAAAAAAAGATGATTATGGCAAATTTGTAGTGCTAACGGGCTACTGGCAAGGGAGGAGGATTACACTAGCATGTAGTTATTTTCCACCTAAAACTGCTTTATTGGAGCTTAAGAAAATTTTGGGAGAAATAATCAGTTTTTAAGTATTTTAAGAGGAGGACAAGCACCAACATCCTGGAAGAAAGCAGTGTTAGCTGTAATACCTAAAGAGGGTAAAGATCCATTGGATCCAGCTTCATACAGGCCGATTTCAATACTAAACCATGATTATAAAGTCTTTGTGACTATAATGGTTACAAGAATGGCAAAAGTAATGCCAAACTGATAGATATTGATAAGTGCGGTTTTGTGGAGAGGAGGCAAATATTTGACAACACATCATTGATGATCCAGAGGGATGCAAAATGTAAGAAAATACCATTGTTGTTAGTGGGTCTTGATGCAGAGAAAGCATTTGACAGTAAGCTGGGAGTTTATGAGCAGGACAATGGAATCATTTGCATTTCCTGAAAAAATATAAGGTTGATTAGGAGGATATATGAGGAATTGAAGGAGAAAAATAAAGTGGATTGGTTCCTCTCTGATAATTTCTGCTTCAGCAGGGGAACTAGGCAGGGGTGTCCTCTTTCCCCTTTGTTATTTGCATTATATTTAGAACCATTGGCAAAAAAAAAAAAGACTCGGAAATTCAAGGATATAATTGGTGTGTTAGTAAAGAAAAGCTGGCTGTTTTTGCAGATGATATTTTATACCTGACAAAACCAGAAAGAGACATTACAGTGTTGTGGAACATTTTGTGACCATTTCCAGTCTTTTCGGGATACGAAATTAATGAAGGTAAACAAAGGAAATAGTGGTAAATTATGTACCCCCACATGAATTGGTTCTGCATATTTATGGGAGCATGATAAAATGAAGTATGTAGGAGTATGGATTAAAAATGATTCTGGTGTGACAGCTAAGGATATGTGGGAAGAGACCAAACAAAAGATAATACAAAAATTGAGAAAATGGAAGTTATGGATAGTAAGATACAAACAGTTTAAAATGTTTTTAGTTCCATTAGTCTTATACGCAGGTCAGGCATATATTTATCAACCGGAGAAGTTGTGGATAGCAATTACTAATGAACTGAAGGACTTTCTCTGGGAAGGGAAGACTGCAAAATTCAAGTGGGATAAGCTGATTCTTCCCCTGGAACAGGACAGATTGTGATTATCCGATTTGAAGGGATATTTCAGAGCTATACAGTTAAGGCACCTATACCTAGCACAAGCAGAAAACTATAATTCAAAGTAGAAAGGGATGATGATGAAATTAGAAGAAGCTCAACAAACAATGAGAGACTGGGATTTTGGATGCAGGACTTTAAGGGGAATAACAGTCATACATCATAATATATCCATAAAGTAGCAGAAAGTATCCTAAGGACTAAGACAACACAGGAATGGAGAAAGGAGATTCTGCCAATAGGGATGACTGCAGTTAGGGATATAGACACTAGGCAAGAAGGGGCTGGAATTTATTGGAGAAAAGTGACAAAGGAATCAAGGTATTGGGAACAAATAACCGTGAAAGATTACAGAGTAGGAAGACGCCAAGAATTTATTTGGACTGCAGGTTAGAGATTGCCTTCCAAGGATTGATAATCAGAGTATATGCAAAGAGAAAGGAATAGGGAGGTCCTGAATGAAAGACCAGCACTGTTAAGAGTTTTAGTAGAATGTAGAACAGAACGTTGACATTAAAAAGGAATAATTAGTAGAGCATATAAAATATTGCATGATAACTATAAGAATCAGAAGAGGTTAGAAAGGATTGGAAAGAAAGACTAGGTAAGCAGTTCACAAAGAAACAATGGTAAGATATGTATGTCTCCCAAATACGCAACAAAGTCTAAGAGATTTAGGATTTTTGCTTGGAAATGTTTACGTAGATAGTTTTATACCCCACGTAGACTCCAGAGAATTTTTTCTCAAGTAGAGAGCAAATGTTGGAGGTGTGATGGGGAAGAAAGAGGTTATTGGGAACATGTTTTCTGGGAGTGTGGAGAGTTGGCAGACTAAGGATTCCCTGTGGGATGCACGGTCAGAGATGCTGGCTGGGCAGTTTGGTTTGACGAGGGAGATGATTTTTCTGAGCTATGATACAGAATATGAATTGCCTAGACATGGTAAGGCCTTGCTGTGTCTAATTGTGGTGGCTGCTAAAAAAGCAATTACTAGAAAATGGAAATCAAATGGAAATCAAAATTTAAACCAACTATACTAGAAGTAGTGAATATAGTAGCAGAGATAAAACAACCGGAACTGAGATCTCTAGAAAAGGGTAGGAGCAAACTACATAGGAAAAAATGGGAATTGTGGGAACAATACGTACAGAGAAGGAATTTAAAAGAAGGCAGGACTTAAATGTGCTATGCAATGTTTGACTGAAAATGATTGGGTAGATTATATAAGTGATGTGTAATGTTTGCAACTGGAAGTGTGTCAGCATGATTTGTGATGTAAAATGCTTGCAGCTGGTGTGGTTTGTTTTCATTTATATAAATATATGATTGTTTATGATATAAGTGATGATTTAATAAAGATGTCCCTCTATATATAAAAAAAAAAAAAAAAGACAGGAATTGAATCATTTATGTAATGTTGCTTAAATTATATAGTATATGGCAATATATGTGAAGTACAGTGTATGTAAACATGAACTTGTTAATGCAGTTTGATTGCTTTTATACGAGTGTAAATTTGCAATCAATGTCACAACTGATAATTCAACAAAGGTGTTAAAAAAGGAAATGGTGGCCTCAATAAATGCATTGTAAATGCATTAAGAACCTTTCATCAACAGCAGATTGCACAGTGATGTGGGATGTAAGCAAATGGGCATCATGCTTTTCTCCTTATGCAAACTGGCTGTGATTGACTGGGAAATAGCAATTCAGCACAACCTCTTCCTTTAGGTAACATATTCTGTTGGAGCAGAACATTGTAGTAGACACTGAGCAAATCCAAGACAGATTGTCATGAATGGGTGTTACACCCAGAGGTCATCCAGGAGATTTTCCACCTGTGGGTAACTCGGGTAGATCTTTTGGCCTCTATTTCCAACAGTGTGTTAAAGAACTGTTCCAGCACAACTAACCCAATGTTTGCAGTGAGACCATTGAGAAGAAGCTAGAGATTAGAAAAGAGTCCAGGTGAACATTCTTAGACTTGGAGAAGACATATGACAAGGTCCCAAGAAAGCTGATTTGGACAGACCTGTGATTGTTTAAAGTCCCTGAAACATTGATAGAATTAGTAAAGGCGGTGTAGTGCAAAAGATCTAATGATACAAATACAAACATTGTTCAGACTCAGGTTCCCAGTGGGAGTGATAGTGAGTATGCATGTGTTCAACTGTGAGCCCAGTGCTGTTCATATTGATGCTGGACTACAGTAGCAAGCAGGTCAGAGGGGACAGATCAACATAGCTGCTGTATGCAGATGAAGTGGCATTACAGTCTTTGAACAGAAATTTCAAGAAATGATAGGTAGAATTTAATGCAAAGCTGAAAGCACATGGGATGAAACCAAGTATATATATATATATATATATATATATATATATATATATATATATATATATATAAGACAGTTGTAATGGCAGTGAATGGGGAAAATGAGAAGAACCTGACAAATGAGATAAAAGGGAAAATAGTGAAACGGGTTAACAGCTTCAAGTTTCTGGGATAGGTGGTTGAGGAGCAAGCGGGTCTGGATGAAGAGATCAAAGTTAAGAATATGAGGGACTGCAGTCATCTAGCACAGAGTATTAGGACTAGTAAAAGTAGTGTGTGATAGGAGAATGCCAAAGAAGCTGAAAAGGAAGGTATACAAAACAGTGGAGCTACCAGTGCTGCTGTATGGTAGATAAACATAGATAGTGAAGGCAGAGCAGTTAAGGAAGTTAGAGGTGATGAGATTAAGTCCTTGAGACTGGTGATAGGATGCCAACTGTGGGACAGATGAAAAAAAATGAGGACATCAGAGTAGAAGCCAAAGTAGCTCCATTTGCAGGGAAGGTAAAAGAGATTACAGTGGTTCGGGCACATGTGAAGGAAAGCAGAAGACATTCTGGTGAAGAAGATTTAAACTGCTAGAAGTGTGACATTCAGCAACTGTTAGATGTCCTTCAAGGATGCATCTGCAGTCCTAACATATGGGTTGTCCTGCCTCAGGCAGCCCTTCGGTCGTCCGGATTCCAAAGTCTGGGTCTGGCCTCGGCTGATGCCGCACTTCACTCGACGTCATAGCTGCTGTGTATTGGGTATAAAGGCATCAGCCGACGCCATTTTCCCCAGTCTTTCTTGCCGCATGGTGCCCGAAGCAGAAGCTGTTCGCAAGTGCCGGTCGGTCAGATCCAGAGATTTCTACTACCGAAGACTTCTAAAAGCTGGCACCCGTTAGACTCTTTCTTGCCTCAGCCGATGTCAGACAAAGTAAATAATTGTTTAACTTGTGGGAAACAAATACCTCATAAGGATTTCCACTCTTACTGCCTTCCTTGTTTAGGCCCAGACCACGATGTATCAGCTTGTCTAGCCTGTGCTTCCTTCAACCGACGGACGCTTAGACGCCGGGTCGGAGTTTGCAGAGGAGTTTTGGTCCCGCTTTTGCATACAAAATGCCGCCGGAGACTCCGACTACACAATTAGCTGAAAAGCGGGAAAAGGACCGACACCGTGGTCCGGTTTCGCTGAAACTACGGTTAGGCCAACCGAGTGTCTCGGTTTCGCTGAAACTGAGTCCTCTGTTCTTCCTTCGGCGAAAGCATGCCTCCGATGGCGAGGCCTCACAGAGCATGGCTGAATCTGCTACTGAAATTACCCCTGCTGAAGCAGGCACCCAGGATTTATCAGATACTATTCCTTTAGACATATCTACCCCTGCACGTGGAGCTGCTAGACCCCCTGCATCTATGTCTATCAAGGCTTTTTCCAGGGCTAAAGCAGCTAAATCTTCTAAGGCCTTACCTGCAAAAACTCCCTCACACAGGCCTACCTCCAGTTCCCAAATGCTCAGCCTGGCTGAGGATCTCATTTCTTTGATCAGGGGATCCCAACCTCACCCAGACAGGGCCTCTCAACCCCCTCCAGATAAGAGGCCTAGAACTGAACCCCCGGATCCTGTTTCTACAGACTATTCCTCGGATGACTCAGATATTACAGACCCTCAGGAATGGCCATATTCTCCTTATGAGGATTCTGATGCAGAAGACTCCATTCCTTCTGCTTCTCCTCCTGAAGAATTTTCTTTTGGGGAAACCTTACTTGTTATGAGAGAACATTTTCAATGGCAGGGCCAGGATTTTTCAGATTCAAGGAAAGGCTAAGGACTTTTTTACATTTACCACAACATAGGCCTTTAGCCATTCTGCCAGTACTAACAGTTGATGATGCATATAACTGCCCCTGATTCTCTCCCTCCGGCCCCTGCCAAGCCTGACAGATATTACAGGGTCCCGGACACACACTTCCATTTGTATAAGGCTCCTATTGCAGATCCTGAAACCATTTCACAGGGCCCCAAAGCTGTAGCAGCTGCCTCTGCCAAAAACCCTCTCCCCTCTGAAAGGGAATCTAGAGCATTAGAGAGATGGGGTAAAAAGGTTTATACTTCTGCTACTCTTTCGGCCAGGGCCTTAAACTGTCAATTTCATATGATTCAGTACCAGGAATTTTTGTTAGACCAGCTAAATAAAAAACTGTCCTCTCCTGAACCTATAGACCGTAAGTCCCTTCAGGATTTGGTACATAACTCTCAGCAGGTCAGTAACCATTTCTTAAAATGCGGCTATGATGCACTGGAGGCTTCCTTTAGATCAGCTATGACTGGAACAGTGATTAGAAGGCATGCCTGATTAAAAGAACAATCCTTACCAGACCATGTTAAGTCAAAACTCCTAGATGCTCCTATGGAGAAACAAACTTTGTTTGGCTCCCCTGCACAGCAGGTTCTAAAGAAGGTGGAAGAAAAAGCAAAATCTGTCCAAACAGTCAAGGATTTCTTACAGGTCCAACCTCCGAGGTTTAGCAGAAATTGGCCTTCGAAGAATTGGTCCTTTCCAGACACCTCCAGAGCACAGAGAGGCAGAAATAGACGCCCAAGAGGCAGAGGTCAATCCAGGGGTGCCTACAGGGGACGTCAGTGGCAGCCTAACAACCAGAGAAGTACTACCACAGATTCAGCTACAACCACTTCCACAGGACAGACACAATGACTTGGCTGTGGTTCCGCCTACCAGGGAACAACTGGAAGCACCCTTGGGCGGAAAACTAGCCTTATTTTCCGTAAACTGGCATTACATTACAGGAGACAAATGGACTTTACAAACAATAGACAAAGGCTACAGGTTTCACTTCCACACTCTACCAAAAAAGAGAGGAATGCCAAACCTACCACCAAGCCAAAAAACAAACGCTCTAAGACAAATCAACAACCTACTAAGGATGAGAGCTATAGAAAAGGTACCGCCTATGGAACAAGGACAAGGATTTTACTCCAGACTTTTCCTTGTACCAAGAAAAGAAAATCAATGGAGGCCTATTCTCGACCTGTCCGCTCTGAACACATACCTCATTGTTCCAAAATTCAAAATGCTGACCCTACAGCAACTTCTTCCCATGCTGGGCAAGGAGTCTTGGCTGGTGACTCTAGATCTCAAGGAGGCATACCTGCACGTCCCTATACGACCAGATTGCAGAAGACACCTCAGATTTCTTGCAGGATCAGAGCATTATCAATCCTCATCATTGCCCTTTGGCTTATCTACTGCACCCAGAGTATTCACGAAATGCCTGGCATCAGTAATTGCTCATTGCAGGCTTCAGGGAATTCAAATTTACCCATACCTGGACGACTGCCTAATACAAGCGGACAACAAGACAAAATTAACAAAAGATTTGGAAAAGGTTATACAACTGCTGCAAGCCTTGGGATACACAGTCAACATGCAAAAGTCAAGACTGGTACCATCCCGAAGGATAACATTCTTGGGTGCAGAACTGGACACATCAACTCAGATGGCATTTCTCACAGAAGAAAAACAAAAGCAACTACCAGTCTATTTCATGACATTAACAACACAGACCCAGCTTACTGCAAGGAAAGTCCTGCAAGCCCTGGGTTACATGGCATCCTGCATAATATTGATTCCGCATGCCAGACTGCATATGAGAAAGTTGCAGTGGTACCTAAGGAATGTATGGTCTCAATACAAGCACAGTCTAGAAGCTCAGATTCCAATAATTCCATGCCTGAAGCAAGAATTCCTGTGGTGGGCTCAGGCCTGTCAGCTGAACAGAGGATTGCCTTTCCACAAACGTCATCCAAGCCAGACCATCACCACGGACGCCTCAGACCTAGGCTGGGGGGGCGCACATGGTGGACAAGTGTATACAAGGCCTATGGACACAAGACCAGCTGAATCTACACATAAATCAAAAGGAGATGCTGGCAGTGAAGCATGCAATCCAGGCATTCAGACCATTTCTTCAACAAGGTCACCTGCTGATAAGGACGGACAACACCACAGTCATGTGGTACATCAACAAATAGGGAGGTACACACTCATATCCTCTATGCCGGATGACAATGGACCTGTGGAATGTGGCCTTGAACCTCAACATTCAACTCCAGGCCAGATTTGTACCAGGCAAAGAAAATTCACTAGCAGACACCTTAAGCAGAACAACCACGGATGCTCACGAATGGATGCTGCATCTAGATATCTTCAAAACCATAACAAAGAAATGGGGACTACCAGAAATAGACCTGTTCGCCTCCCCACACAACCACCAATTGAAGAAATTCTGCACAAGAGCATACCACCCACTTGCTTGGAGGGTGGACTCCATATCCTTCAGCTGGAAAAACCTGACAGCATATGCATTTCCACCTCTTCCTTTGATGTACAAAGTCCTACTAAAGATCATAGAGGATCAACCAAGGATAATCCTGATAGCTCCAGACTGGCCGAGGCAACATTGGTACCCGCTACTGAGAAGCATGTCTCGGACACACGCATGGCCTCTACCTCTAGGTCCTTTACTTCTAACACAGAACAACTACAAGATCCTACATCCAAACTTGAAAACACTACAGCTAGCTGCTTGGAATATTGCATAAAACAAAATAACCCAGATTTATCTCAGAGGGTTAAGGACATTATCCTGGAGGCTCGCAGACCCTCCACAAGGAAGACTTATTCAGCCAAATGGAAGATACCTCATTTGGAGTGCAGCAAAAGGGGACACTGTATCATTGGCAAACATAGCAAACATCCTGGAATACTTAGCAGAACTCTTCCACAATGGCCTGTCCTACTCCTCCATTAAGATTCATGCATCAGCAATTTCAGCAGAATACAACATGGATCCTCCAGTCTTCTCTCATCCTCTACTCAGGCAGTTCCTGAGAGGAATCAAAAATGTAAAGCCTCCAAGGAAACCACCTTTGCCTACATGGGATCTTAACTTTGTGCTGGAAAAGTTAACACTTCCCCCTTTTGAACCAGCAGCAACAGCAGAATTACAGTTCTTATCTTGGAAAACTGCTTTCCTGCTTGCAATCACTTCAGCAAGAAGGGTATCTGAGTTACAGGCATTAATGGGCAGTACAGCCCTTCCTTATCTTCCATCAGGATAGTGTCTCTGAGAACTAACCCTACTTTTATGCCAAAAGTGGTCTCCAGAGTATCATTGAACCAAGCGATTCACTTACCTACATTCTTCCCCAACCCACAGAACAGGGGGGAAAGACTACTACATACCTTGGATGTGCACAGACAATTACGCTACTATCTGGACAGAACTAAGACCAACAGAAAAACTGACCAGCTTCTGGTAGCATATGCAACAGGAATGCAAGGAAAAGCAATTTCAAAACAGACAGTCTCAAAATGGATAGGAAATTGCATTAGATTTTGCTACTCTTTTCATGGAAAGAGAACTCCAGAAAATATCAGGCCTCACTCCACAAGAGCTACGGCCACCACTACAGCTTTCCTATGAGGAGTGGCTACCAAAGACATTTTAGAAGCTGCTACTTGGAGCTCCGTGCATACATTTGCCAAGCATTATAATCTTCCTTTATACTCCAGATCCCGAGCAGGTTTTGCAACTGCTGTTTTGCAAGGGATCTTAACTACACCATCTTTATCTTAGTACCTCCTCCCCCAGTTTGGCTATGGTATTCTACCCATATGTTAGGACTGCAGATGCATCTTTGAAGGACATAGTACAGTTTTGTACCTACCATAAATGTAGATGTCCGATAGGTATGCATCTGCAGTCAGGATTACCCACCCTCCTTCCCCTCTGTGGTATTCCTTGGGTATTTACCCCTCTTTTAGCTAGCTGGGGGAATCTATTATGGTGTATTTGTTTGTATATGTATATACATTCTTATATTGTTTGCTCTCTACTGTTTGGAATTATTTGCATTTATCCAAATTTAGCCTTCCTAGAGGGCACCTGGCATCTGGGGCAAGAAACACTGAGGAAAATGGCGTCGGCTGATGCCTTTATACCCAATACACAGCAGCTATGACGTCGGGTGAAGTGCGACATCAGCTGAGGCCAGACCCAGACTTTGGAATCCGGCCGACCGAAGGGCTGCCTGAGGCAGGACAACCCATATGTTAGGACTGCAGATGCATACCTATCGGACATTTACATTTATGGTAGGTACAAAACTGTACTTTGTGAATGAGTTAAAGACAGAAAAACATGTTTTGTTTTTTATTGCAGCATGGCTGTGTATCTACTTCTGACTGAATTTCACCCCTGACCACTGCATTGAGATTGACTCAATCAACTTCTACGACCGAGCCTGTACCTGTCAAAGATGACTGTTCTAGGCACAAGCACAAAGATTGGGATAAAGAAATTAAAAGTAGTATAAAATTAATAGTGAGAGATTCCCGTACAAAGTATATTAGAATAGACATTGAATAATAAACATTCTTCTTATGGTGTGTATAAAATTCTTCTGAAAGATTTGTCTGAAAAGTTTCCCATTAAACTGGTCAGGCCTGGTTGTATATCTTCTTTCTCAGATTGTGAAGTATGAACATTTTTGATTGTCTACTTAGCAAATCCTTTAGAAATTGCTTCATTTTTCCTTTAGAGACTAGCTGTGAAAATATGATTAGAAACCTTTATTTTAGTCCAGAAAAACAAAGTCTGTTACCTCTTCACCATCTGGTACTAGGACAGGCAGAGGTACTTTCTCTCTTGCCTGTTTTTGTTTTCAGCCATAAATTCACAGTTATTCATAGATTCATAGGTTCATACTAGGCTATCTGCCCTAGGGCATTTATAAGCCTAGCCAGAGTGTGTGTGGCTTTCACCACCCCTTAGGATGAGAATACTATACCCATTAGTTTGCTGTGCCTCTGTCCAGCAGTGATACAGAGATGATTCCCGGGGTAAACCTACGATCTCCCATCCACTCGTCAAGATTTCTCTTGAACAGAGTCAGTGAGGGGCTCTGCCTCACATGGACTGGGATTCTGTTCCACAGTGTAGGGAGTCTCTGGGTGATGAATCTGTCCCTCCAGCACGCCCTATTTATATCCGTGTTGAGGTTTAAGTCTCTTGCTCGTGGCTCTGGTGGATTTGGATTTTTGAGGTGGAGCATGTCCATTAATTTCGGGTTGGACATGGCCTTGTATGTCAGGCACAGATCACCTCTGAGCAGACGGTATGCACTGAATAGAGCTGGAGTTTCTTCAGTCGGGCATCGTATGACATATGTTTGAGCCCTTTATCCTTTTGGTGAGGAACTTTGGGGTCTTTCCAACTGCTGCAGGTGTCTGGTAAGGTACATTCGAATGGGGCATTGTACTCAATCATTGGTCTGATAAGTGAAGAGTACAGAGGTACAATGACCTCTCCTGATCTGGATGTGAATCCCTTCATGATCAGGTGGGCAATGTAGAAGGTCTTCCTAACCACTTTGGCAATGTGAGTGTCAAAAGAGAGGTTACTGTCAACTTGGGTCCCCAGGTCCCTGATAACTTCTTCCGTGTTTAATGGATTACCACCTATGTGGTAATTAGGGGTTACCTTGTTTTTTCCAAAGGGTATGACTATACATTTTTTGGCATTTAGCTTAAGGCCATGGCTCTGGCACCAGTTATCCATTTCTATGAGACCTTTCTGGAGGATGTCTGTGTCTGATGGAGTGTCAATTATGGTGCCCAGTTTGCAGTCATCTGCAAATTTTGTCAGCCACAATCCCCTATGTTTGCCTGCACTTCAGAAAAATAAATGCCGAACAAGAGGGGCCCAGGACTGAGCCCTGTGGGACACCAGTGACCGGCTTAGAGTCTGACCATGGCACCAGCAACTCTAACCCTGTGTGTTCTGTCCTTGAGCCAGTTTGCAACCCATCTTGTGACATATGGGTTTACATCTAAGCTGGTGAGCTTTTCTATGATGCCCGAGTGGGGTATTGTGTCGAACGCTTTTGCTAGGTCAAAGTAGGCAGTGTGAACTGCCTTACCCTCATCAATGGCCTTAGTGACTGTTTCGAAAAAGTCGACCAAGTTCAAGAGGCAGGATCTGCCCTTGACAAAGCCAAATTGGGTAGGATCCAGTGTCTGTAGGTCCCCAATGTCTTTATTTATGAGTTCCATTATGATCCTCTCCATAGCTTTGCAGACAAGGCTCGTCAAGCTTATGGGGCAGTAATTTCCAGGGTCTGTAGAAGCACCGCCTTTGTGGAGTGGGACCACAGTTGCCATACGCCATTCTTTGGGTACGTATCCTGTAGTAAGGCTAAGATTAAACAGCAGCCTTATGTGTGGGTTTAGTTCCTCATTGAGTTTGTGTAGCACACAGCCGGGGACACCTTCCGGTCCCATTGATGCTGTGTTTTTTGCATTAGAGAGAGCAGCTCTCACCTGGGCATCTGAGATGTTTGGGAGGCTAGACTCTGGTGGGATAGATATTTCTCCTTTTGGGAGGGAGGGAGAAATTTGCACTGAACCTGTCTGCCAGTATGTTGGCAATGTCTGTGGGTTCAGTGATTTTTTATCCCTTTGGACTAATTCTGAGCATATCTGGGAGTTTCCACCCAGGTTTCTAACATAGCTAAAGAAGGCTTTATGATTGTCTTTTGTGTCATTAGCGATTTTTCTCTCAAAGTTGGCCTTGGATGATTTTATGAGTGATTGTAGTTTTTTGCTAGTATTGATCAGAGAGGCCTTCCCATTTAGGGATTTTGCTCTGTCATGTAGTAGCTTTCTCCTCTTGTTGTAGAGTTTGTTTATGGCTGGAGTCCACCAGACCGGCCGCCTGCCTTTGGTGGAAAGGGTCTTGATTTTATTAGGGATTGCTTGATCCAAACATTCCTGGAGGTGCTCGTAGAAGGCATTTGTAAGGGTTTCAGCAGCGTGGGTTGTGGCTCGGGGGCCTTGAAGGATACCACTCCAGTCTTAAGAAGTGTGAAGTTTGCTTTTGAGAAGTTCTTCACTGTGGTCTTTTTTGCTGGGGGTGGGGCGGGATGTGGATCTCCAGTGCGATTAATTTATGGTCTGATCTCACCAATGAGGGATATACTTCCAGTGTGGAGCATTTTGTCCCCATGTTTGTGATGATCAGGTCTAGTATATTTTCTCCTCTTGTGGGAATGGTGACTAGTTGTTCCATAGCATTTGAGTTTATGAACTCAAGGAACCTTTGGGCTAGGGTGTTGGGGCTTGAGTAATGTTCCCAGTCTATGTTTGGGTAGTTGAAGTCACCCAATATGATGGTGTTTGGAGAGACATTCATACTCTCCAGTGTCTTCAGGAAGGCTGTGTGGGTTTCCTGAGTTTGAGAAGGTGGTCTGTAGCATGTTACAAACTGTAGGGCAGTTTTACCTATGGTTAATCGCACCTGGATGGTCTCTGATGCTTCGGGCGTTGCCACTAACCTGGAGGTGTGGGTATCCTTTATGAATATGGATACTCCCCCTCCTTTTGTGGTTCGGTCCGGATTTTGGGGCCGGAACGCATGATATGAGGTATAACCTGATAGTGCTGGGGTGCTCTCAGGAGCCTTGAACCAGGTTTCAGTCACAGCACAGACATCGATGTTCTCCATACTGAGGAGGGCTTCGAGGGCGTGCATCTTGAGGTTTAGACTTCTGGCGTTGAGCAGTATTACCCTTAGTTTTTCTCCATTTTTGTTTTCTAGGGCGATAGGTTTATCATTTGAGCCTTACCTAAAAAAGGCACTATGGGGGTGGCAAGAGCCTTTGCCAATATCCGAAGCCCAGGGTGACAGGTGCAAGCCGTCCTTGAAGCAGCGTGGCGTGTCAAGCATGTCATCCCAGGCAGACATTGGATCCCCTTAGAATGACACCAGTAATTAAGCCAATTATTAAAGCTGATCATTTTGTCTCTGTATTGTGGCATCATTCTTGGTGAGGGTAGGATACTGCTCAGTGTCAGGGTCATACCGGCCTGGGCTACATAATCTGAGAGCTCCTCTATGTCTCTTTTCATGTAGTCCAGGGAGGTGCCTCAGGTCGTTCACACCGGCATGGACAATGACTGAGTCATACTTGTACTTGCTGTGGAGTGACCTGAGTGCTTGTGTTATTTTGCGGATTCTAGCGCCTGACAGGCAGCTTACTGTGATCTTTTCCTTGTTCAGTCTGGTGAGTGGGACGTCAGTGTGTCTGACTATGGAGTCACCTATAACAAGTGTGTCTGGCATTGTGTTTGGCCTTAAGGGCTGTGACTGTTTAGCACACTGACTTTGAGAACTATGTGTTGCATGTCTTATGTCTTGAGGTGGCAGTTGCTTGGGTGTCTGCTTTGGAGGCCTCTGTAGTTTTGGTAGATTTTTGATCAGTGCCTCCGAGTATGTCTTTGTGTGTTTGTGTTTGTTTTGCAGTTGTGATAGTTCTATGTGAAACTGGGTTTGTGGTGTGCGTGGTTTCCTTCTCCTCCTGTCTGGTCTTGCCAGTCCTGAGTTGAGTGAGCTCAGCCTCCAGTTTGGCTATATAGTTGCATCTCTCACATGTATTTGTGTTTTGTGGGAGAAGGAGTGGGTTGTCTGTGTACATGAGGCAATTGTAACATTGCCTCAAGATGCCCAGATTCACCAGCTGAACAGGAGAGGACGCTAGCAACTGACCCTTCGACATGCTAGAAAAAGTGAAAAAGTTTGCTGTGTAACTGAGTCAGAAGGGACCTATAGGGAAATGGGTACTCA
Organism: Protopterus annectens; assembly: GCF_019279795.1. NCBI lineage: Eukaryota > Metazoa > Chordata > Ceratodontiformes > Protopteridae > Protopterus > Protopterus annectens. The sequence continues at coordinate 388,141,219 of NC_056736.1, forward strand.
AGGGGATTCTAGGCTAATGTAGTACTTTGTTTAGTATACAAGTACTTTGCCTATATAAAAATGCTTTAGGAGCAAGTGCTGAGCTTTTGAGATAGAGAATAGACTGTTTAGATTGCAAGTAGAGAAGTTCTAAGGGAAAAATTGAAGAGCACACTTTACGGAGCCAAAAATAGTTTAACCTTGTTTAACCGGCGCTGCCGGTGGTGCTCTATGGGCAACTCCGCGCTAAATCACTCAAAAGCGCGCTAAAGCGGCCTTTATAGCAGGGGGTTGAAAAGAGCTAGGAATTGACCCAAAATAGCCAATAGACTACAAGTTTCTGGCTGGAACCACTGCTCTAGGGACAAATAGGCTGCTCAGTGCTCCCCACTCCCACTGGTGAACAAAGAAGCTTCCCTTTATCCAAATAAGGATATGGAATAGCACAGGAACCAAGCCACAGCCCAGAGATCAGCAAACTCTGAAGACTGGACTATTCTAGTTCAGTAAGGCGGGAAAACAAGATTTTTTTTTTTGCAGAAAACAGAGGAAAACAGACAGTAAATGCTATAAATGCTTTTAACGGCTAGCGCTTGAGTGTGTTAGCCTACAGGTAAAATTAAGCAACAAATAACTTTTTTAAAAGTGCAAAACAGTTAATCAACACAAAACAGTTTAAATAGAATGCAGAGCTGTATAAACAGGCGAAAATGCAGTCGCTAAGCAGTAAATAATCAAAAGCCAGAAAAATACTTAAATCAGGAAAAGTCACTCTTTTGCTCTCTGCTGCTTGTAGAACTCTGCAGGACACCACGAGGAGCTGTGCTGAGTTGAATACAAGCCGCTAAAAGCGGGCTTTATTACAGGGGCTGAAAAGAGCTAGAATTGACCCAAAATGGCCAATAAACTACAAGTTTCTGGCTGGAACCACTCCTCTAGGGACAAACAGGCCGCTCAGTGCTCCCCACTCCCACTGGTGAACAAAGACACTTCCTATTATCCAAATAAGGATATGGAATAGCACAGGAACCAAGACAAAGCCCAGAGGTCAGCAAACTCTGAAGACTGGACTATTCTAGTTCAGTAAGGCGGGAAAACAAGATTTTTTTCTTTTTTGCAGAAAACAGAAGAAAAACAGACAGTAAATGCTATAAATGCTTTTAAACGGCTAGCGCACTTGAGTGTGTTAGCCTACAGGTAAAATTAAGCAACAAATAACTTTTGTTCCCAGTTTTGGTGGCAGTCCTGATGAGGTTGGGCTTGAACCATTAGGTGCCAGTGTGAGCATGACCGATGTCTTGGGGTTTGCACCTTTGGCATCAACTTTGCCATCAGTGTAGGTTGTATTGATGCTGTTGATGTCAGGAGTCTGTTATGGCCTGGAACTTGGGGTCAACCTTTCACAGCCTTTCAACACTGTTGTTGTTGGTGTCTATAATGATATCAGTGGGATGGGGGTCAGCTTTTTAGCCTTTGAGTCCAAGTCTTTTGTTGACAGGCCTGGAGTCAATGGTTTTCTTAGTTCTGTAGCTGGAGATTGGGCTGGCAAGGTTGAATTCCATACCAGGTCTTTCGGCATAGGCCTCAGCAAGTCTTAGTCTTTGGCAAGAAGGGCTGGTACTGATGATATCAAGCCTTACATCAACAATCAGTATCAACATCTTCCGTACCTGTTCCCCCCTACAACATCTGCCCCAGCTAAAGACCTTTGTTTGTTTAGCAATCCACTATTTCAGTCAGCAGGCCTTAACCACTGGTAGCCTTTTGCAGGATGAGTGAAGGTTTCCAGTGCAGGTTTCCTCATTGTCCTGTTATGTCACCTGCAAGGTTTTTTAGAAAGCTCAAGTGCAAGAGGAGGCAGAAAGACAAAGAGGTATTTGTTCTCCACCATCCTCCTTAAATGACTATAAGTTCAGGGTTGTCTTTTGAGATAATGAAGTAGAAAGAAGATTGGCCTTCAGCCACTACTCTGGCCATAAGGCAAACCCATTGCATGTAACAAAACAGCATGGCAAATAGGCTTGTATAAAATTACAATGGAAAAGGATTTATAGCATTTAGCAGTAGTCTGCTTTATATGTATAACTTTGTACATAGTATTACAAACTTGAGATCGAGAAGCAGAAGCACAACATAGAGCTCTACACAGTGATTCAGGATTTATACTATAGCAGCAAAACCTTAGGAATAACATAGCAAACCTAGTTTTAAATCAGTAAATCACATGTGTAGTTAGAGCAGTGTTTTTTCTTTCTTACCATCTCCATTCAGTCCTTACCAGCATTGCATCCTTCTTCCTATTTGATCAGTTCTGTTATTAAAATAGTACATCTGTAAGTGATTTATGGGAAATTCCAGATGCTTTGGCTTCTGTTCTATGAAGGACAAATAAGGTCCTTTGACTTGCCAAGGGTTGGCCCTGCTGTGTAGAGTCTCCCAAACCAGATCCTGTTGCTATGGCAACCTTTAAAAAGACTACTTGAGTCCTACTATCCATCCCCAAGGAAGGAACTGAGGGATGCGTACAGGTTTGGGAAGCATATTTACATGTTTTCATGATTTCCTTTAGGTTTGTAGATTGTCTGACTCATGTTGAGGTTCTAGTGAGATCCAGCTGATGAAATGAGCCACTGAAAAAGTTGTTGGATGGACAGTTGAAACTTGAATTGCAATCTCAGATCAACAACAGATGACCTAGTTGCCAGTCCTGTCTTGCATCTGAATTATTTCTGCTAATGGCACAGCTAGGAAATCAGGCATAAGTATGGCTCTTCACAGGTACACATTTCATTATAATACCAAGGCAACCTTTCTTAATGCCTCTTTCAAGATATCTGCTCCAGTTGGTCCAGTAATTAAGAATTACCTGGGCAACATTTGAAAGAGGGTAACACTGTCTTTGCTTTTGGTGGCAGGTTTCAGACTCTGCACTGCACCTTTTCAGGTATGCAGCAGACCCCATATCAGCTCTGGTTTCAAAAGGGCCAACAAAAACAGAATGACCAGAGGTTTGGAAAGAAACTCTGAGGCTGTGGTGATTTTCACAAGGGTCACCAGCCCAAATGTAGAAACAGCAGCAGCAGTAGAGTAGTGCTGTAATCCTCCTTCAGATGGACAGCAATCTGATCCCTTGAGACCTTTCCCAGTTATCACACTCTGGATGCAGTCAGGGATCTTCTGTCCCTATGTTTGGATGAGTGGCTGGCCATCATGCATGACAGGTGCATAAAGAAAGTAGCATCCAGAAGCTGTACAGTTCCCTTCCCAGCCCTGCTTCAGAGGCTATACAGTTTTCTTCCACATTCCTCTCCAGACTCGCTCTGTTCCATTGCCAGAGATCCCACCATGTCCGAACAGAGCAGCAAGAATAGAGGTGTTAAGCCTCATACAGAAAAGAACCATCCAAGAGGCCATCACCAGACAATCAAGAACCTGGTTATTGTTCCTGGTTCTTGTTAGTGAAAGAGAAGAATTTAATCCCTAGAGAAACATTTCAGGTAGTCACAGTCCAGTAGATCTCTTCCTGCCTCTCAGGAGGAGACTGGAAGTGCTGTTTTGCCCCGGTATAACTACCGCCCCCATAAAGATAGGCAAGGAATCCAGGAAGTATCTGCAGTTCTGGGTAGAAGCTAATTGCTGTCAGCTCTGAACGCTTTCATGCAGTCTTGCCAAAGCCCCAGGTTGCTTACTAATTGTCTGTCTGTCTGTTGTTTCAGCAAATCAGACGCCACAAGAGGAAAGTTTCTTAACCTGGATGACCTGGCTTCTAGCAACTGCATGGAACAAGTTGATTTCTCTGTGACAGTCTCTTCTAGACTTCGCAAAGTTTATTGTATGTCACAAAGTCCCAGTCAGCGTACTCTCAAATATTGATATTATAGAATGCACTCCAAATACTGTCCTACAAGGTATTCTTCCCTTGGACAGGATATTTCTTTTGCAAAACTTGGCACTTAATATTGTTTAGTGTCCGACGTTCAAAAGTTTACTGTGTCTCAGAACACTGAGTGTAAAGACATTAATGAAGCACGTGACCCCCTATGCCCAAATGTAAATGAGAGTTCTGTTATGGTTTTAAGTGGTCCCAATTAACAGGTCTCATGACACACACTTTAGAATTTCCAGGACTTGAAAGTTGTATTTGTAATGGCAGCATTATATTTCAAATCTAACTCTGAACAGTCCGTTCTGGGTCTGCACTCCTATAATGTCTGCCAATGCAGATGCTGCTGACCTAGTTTGAAGGAGTGACATTGTCAGGAGCAGACTGTCCAAGGTCTGTGGTCAAAGACCGAGGTCAAGTCTGAGCATTTGTGTTATTTAGATGAGAGCAGTCTTTGTATTAGAGGCCTTTAGGGGCTACTGTGCCTAAGGTTCTACACTGTTAACATGCTGGCTTAGTATGTAAACAAGTGGGGGGTGTACTCCTACCCACTTTGTATCAAAGTCTACGTCAAGAGGACACTTTTTATTTCAAATTGGCATACCCATTCCTGGATGCCCACTGATGCCTCAAGTGGTACATTGATCAATCTATAATGCAGAAGGGCTTCTGTTAGTAAGAAGAACCTTATTGTGATCTCTACATCCCTGATTAGCATCTCATACAGCAGCATATTTTCCTTCATTCCACCTCCCACCAGCTGAATGTCTCAGGGATGCTGTCATCCAGAAATGACCCCCAAGAGCTACTTTATAGCAATAGCCAGTGACTGGGTGTGGTGTATTGAAGATTTACCTATAGTTGGTGTGGTTTAATGACTAGGACAAAGTGAATAAACAATGGCAACCGTGGGTAAGTCTTTAGTATATCACACCCAGTCTTTGGTTATTGCTATTATACAATGACATTATTTAAGAAAAAAGTTACTTTTCTTAAATAATGTCTTTATATAATACGACTGTGGTGTTCTTCCACTTTTTTCAGTATCCTGGGGTTTTCTTGATGTACTGGACATGCGTATGGCACTTACATTACCACGCTTATGCTGTACATCAGTGCTTTGGAAAGGAAGCAATGGAGAAATGAAGATCTTTATTTTTATATTAAAATAAAAAAAAAGAAAATATGAAATCTGGACAGTTCAGATGTACTAGAGAGACAGGGAAGAAATACAAGGATAACCAGGTATATTTCATTAATTTTTCCATAATGTATATGATTTTCCTTGTATTTTCTCTGTCCTGTCTTTCTTGTACCTCTGAACTGTCTGGATTTCGAAGTTTATTTTATTTTCTTTTAAACTCAAGAGAACTGGAAAGCTCCATAGCATATATTAATAGAAGAATGTCCGGGCGACCAGACTTTTTTCTATTGATATATGCTCAGTTTATAATGGGCAAGCTGGTTGGGATGACCAGTCAGCATGCATGTTTTTGAATGTAAATTACCTGTCATTGTATAATATACTTTATCTTTATTTCCCTTAATTCTGAAATTCATCCAGAATGCTGTGCAGAGCAAGGCCATAATTTTACTCCTAATCCTCTTTTGGTCTCAATGAATCAAATTTTCTCTTCTCAGGGCTTGTAGTCAGGAAAAGCCTCTAAATCTAATGTCTTTCAGAACTCTTCTGACCCACCTCTGCCACAAGCCCCTTCTCCCTTTATCTAATTACATGATGCTTGTCTGTGCAGAGAGGCCCAATAGTAGCAAAGTGCTAGAGTAACCAATAGTGTTAGATCATAGTGACACAGGGTTAAGCAGTTCCTCAGTTAATGTACTCCTTAGTGTCATTTCTGACTGTCTTCAAGGCTTTATACATTTTCAGAGATGCCAACAAAAAAATTAAAGTCCATCTCAGATGCACTTTCCTTATCCAACTGCATATCAAGGATCCTCATTTTTTGGGGACTTGTATCTTACCTCACTTTGAACCTACTTCTCTGTCATCTAATTCTTTTTGCCATTACTTCATCTAGAAGGGCTTGAGTTACAGTCATTAGGTGACAATCCTCCTTACTTCATTTTCCACAAAGTTAGTGTCATTGCAGACTTGTCATTTATACCCAAGATATGAAATAAATGTTGAAATAAATAAAAGGACAACGAGTGTAGAATAATCCACAATAGAGGCAATGAGAGCTAGCGCTTTCTTTCACTTTATTTTCCGTGAACTTCTTCAGAAAAAAGACCCAAGATAGTCACAGAGACAAACTTCAGACAGTCTGTCAACCTGCATGCATCCTTTCCTACTTATTCTTAACAGAGGTGAATATATGTTGCATTGTGCAGATGTCCACAGGTTGCTAAGGTTTTGCATGTACAGAACAACATCTGCCCGGGTTTCCTTTTCTTGTAAGAAATAGGCTTTCAGAGTTTCTAAAATTACTTTATCCAAATGGTTGACTGATGGCATTAAAATTCTTTTATAAGAAATGCAATAAGCCTTTGCCTTCTGTGCCCAACAGAGTTCATAAAACCAGGCCAGGAATTTTTCAAACATGTATTCTTACATGAGATTTGTGCAATAGTTATGTGGGCTTCACTGATTGACTTTGCAAGGCACTACAAGCTGGATGCAGGTTCTGTTTATTTTTTGTCTTCCTTGTGGGCTGCAGTTATGAGGTATATATATTTCCATGAAGTTGACCACCTGGGGTGGTAAGCTTAAGGCTCTGTCGTGCTGTTAATGAGGAAGAACTGCTTCATGCCAGATAAGAAAGGCTATATATCTACTGTAACAATAAATGTTCGACATTACATCACTGTTGCAGCAGACTATGCTATTAGATTTGTATCCTGCCAAGGATATGCCCAGCTTGCCAACTTTTCAAAGTTTAAGGGTACCTTTCACATGTCTTCACTGCTAGGAGCTTGAACATAGTTTTGTATAAAAGCAGTTGGAGCATCACAAACTTCAGAGCTTTCTTGCCACAAAAGTGCACTCCTTTTCTTGGCTTCATGGTACTGTTGGTTGGCTAGCCATCCTTTAAGGTTTGGCAGATAAGTTCCAGTTCCCTGTTGGGGAAAATCTTCCAGTACTTAAAAAGTAAGTTTTATGTTCAGTCTTGGTCTTAAGTTGTTTATGATAACCTTTCATATTAAATCCACTAATGGACCCCATAACCCCCCTGTCCAGTACCAAAAAACCTAGGGTGTCACTATTGATCATAAGCTCAATTTGACATACACATACCCAAAACAGTAAGTCTGTTAACAAAAACTAGGCTATGTACAGAATTCATCTCCTCTCTTCCCTCCTCTATGCTTCCCGATCCTCTTTTTCCAATAAACGTGGAACTTAACATGCTCTCTTTCTCATAAACGCCTGCCACAGAGATTTATAGTTCCCCTTATCAATCCAACCCATCATTGCTCTTTATCTGCAATTCTTGGCTTGGAACTGCTAAATCTCCTCAAACCCAGCCAACTCACTTAGCTTATAAAAATTATCAACCATCCTGATCCTCCTCCCCACTGTAAAAAAATTTAACCCATATACTCAACCTCAATAGTCTCCACATCATCAAATCATATCCCAACACACAAAACCAAAACTCAGCCCCTTTATAAATTCCATTGGCAATTCCATTGGCAGCTGCCAAACAACCCCCTGCCAACTTCTTCTTACTTTTCCAAAGCTTTCCTTAAAGAATATCTATATTTTCTGTGATTGAGGTTTCTGAAAAATTAACTTTTCAGTAAAGGTATGTTTAAAAAATTAGTAAATAAATGTCATCTGTATGGAAAAAATACAAATATATAGTCTAATGTGAAATCTAACATATAAATAGAAAATAAATATGGCTCCAAAACAAACCCTTGTGGAACTTCTTGGTTTACTACATGTGTTATTCATCTGATGTTCTGTTCCTGCATTCCCTCAGTATGAAACCCATTTTTTAAATTTGTCATTTACTCTGAGTAGATAAGATTAGTAACTGTCTTGCATTATTTTTGGTAGGGTATGATGGTTCTCATCATCAAAAGCACTTTGTACATCTACATAATCTCTGCCTGAAGGCCTTGGTCTTTAAAATTTATGATTTTTATAATGCTAGGTTACAGTTTCTGCTGGTTTTGCTTCCAATTTATTTTGTGTGTATGTATGTATGTATGTGTGTGTGTGTGTGTGTGTGTGTGTGTGTGTGTGTGTAAGTAAAATACCCCAGGTAAGCATACCTGGTGGTTAGAGTTAGTCAGACTCAAACCCTGTACCTTAGGTACAAGGAGCAAGAGCCTAAATCATCTACCCACATCAGCTTTTGGCCTGTTCTTCTCACTAATTTGCTAGAAAACCACAAATTTTAAGAACTGATTTCACTAAATGATAGGAAGAGAAATGCATGATAACACAACATTTTATTGTAGGAAGTAGCAACTTTTCTAAGATTCTATAAGCAATGTTTAAAATATGTCCCTGGTTTTGGGCCTTAGCCCCCCCCCCCCCCCCGCAATAAATTTGGACTTTTTTCTTAAGTTGTGCACAGTTCCTCAGGGGGAAAGAAGTTTAGTGCCACTTAGGTGAATTCTGTTTTTGTTAGTAGCACAACAGGTAGAATACTTGCTTTTTATGCAGAAGGCTGTGGGTTCTACTCCCACAGTATGTTGATAGATTGCTGATACCCTGCTGTGTTGTGCTTTTAATGCTGCAGTCCTGAGAATGTCCTCTTTGGCGGAGATACCTAGTAACTATGAACCTGATATCAGTTTGCCATCTATTCCTTATTGCAATATTGGTAGCTTAGTTTTTTTTTTTTAATGTAACGGGCACTTTATCCCTCAAGGGTAACAGTCACTTTATTTGTAGATGAAACAATGAAATATAAAGCTGTTTGCTAGCAGCAATCTCCATTAGTTACAGATCTCTTTAATGTGGAATTATTTAGATGACTTTTACTTCTGCAGAGAATGTGCATATTTACTGATACTGGTGGATTATAGAAGCTTAAGTAGACCCTTATGATGGAAATGTTCTGAATTGAGCAATTTTGTCATTATTGGTTCATGCATTTTGTTTCATTGTTTACTGGAAAAAATGTTAAAAACAATAAATTTAAAATGTGCTCTAACAAGTGTGCTGTATTATACAAGGAATATAATTTTTCAGGAAGGTATATCGAAGAAAACATGCATGTTTCGTGTGCAAGGGCCTATGATTTGAAAACAGCCCAAAGGTAATCTTTCTCTGCCACTGGTCAGATGCAGTTTCTTTGAATGTGGGTTTCAATGCTGTTTCAGTTAATGTGAGTTTCAAGGGCAGAGAAGCTTTAATGCCAAGTCTGTTTTCAGTGTGAGACTGTGTTGCTTTGTTTAGCAGATATCTGACTATCAGTGTTTGTGCTATAAAATGTAAAATAAAAGTTTTAAATGAAATCCGAATAATCTTTGTAAAAGTAAAGCAGACACTATGCACATTACAGTGTTTATGGTAAATGGGGCAAACTAGCCAAGTAATGGGACATTGGAATGGCTGCAGGAAGGGAGGGTTTTGTATGTGGGGGCACCATTTGACCATGATTTTGTGAGGAGGAAGGGCGGCAAACTCAGTCAGCCGTGGGTGGCACAAACTCTAGTTACGCCACTGATTCAGTAGGCCATGGAGAATGACTTTTGGAGGTCCTAGGAAACTATAATATTCTTTTGCTATGATTACAATATTGCCTACTATTAAATGCCCTACTTTTACCACAAAAGCCACATACTACAAGTCACCAAAAACAAAATCGTAAGGTTTGTCATCTTCTCCCTTCACTGTCAGCATCATTGCTGCACTTTTAAAAAAAAATGGTTACCATTTACTACACGGTCTGGGGCCATATTTGGTGGTCTGTTCTTCAGTTTGTGTTTGAAAGTTGGTATCCCACAATTCCTTTGGAGTGGGGTCAAATAATTATGTATGCAAATGTTATGTTAATCGGCGTACAGATTTGTACCTATTTTCATAGGCCTTTGTCCAGATTTTTGAGGTTTCCAGGTTGAGTGGTTATGAGTAGCATACAGTCAAATATCAAACCAAGCAGAAACTTTGAAGTGTGGAGGGTATGAAGTTCACTCCTTGAAATATGTTATGCACCTACTTCACTAATAAAAATTGAACTTTAAAATACGTTTGATTCTCAGTTAGAGAGTCTTCTGTGTGGCGACATGCGTGAATTGGCGTTCCTTCGTTGAAGGTTGTGCGCTAGGCCCGGCAAGCCAGCACGTAAAAATCTACTGCCAATCATTAGCGGACCGGAGTTCCGCTGTGGCGACCCCTAACCGGGAAAAGCCGAAAGACACAGCAACAACAAAATAATAAAATAGTAGGTAGCCCACAGTTGGATTAAAAATGGATTCCTTTATTGAAACACACAAATAAGCCATCCTAGTTGAGTATAATGAAAAGCATTAAAGCATTATTTATATATAGTCCGGTTATTTGGAGCAAGGAGTGTTTACAGAGGGTGGTTCTCTTAAGAGCAATAAAAGCATTAAACTCACTCATTCCTTTAACCAAGTCACCGTCCCCCTTAACACCATAGTGTAAATTGAGACTGCTACCTTAGAACTAAAACTAAAGAGCTACAAACAAATTAAGATCTGCAATAAAAAAAACGCTTAAGGCTAACCTACTAATCCAAACTTTATTAATTAAGAAAACAACTCGCTAACAAAAACTAACAAACCCGATTGGCTCGTGGTTTTGGCATCTTTTCAGACTTGTTGGCTGTTGGTGAAGCACCCACCAAGAAGAGAAAACGCTGAGAGAAGAAAGGAGCCACTTTTTGAGATTTTAAGTATTTTTCTTCAGATTATTTGTTAAGATTTCTGCATTGCCGCCTACTTTTTGGCGTTTTCCAGCTTGCTAAACTTGATATCTGTATTAGGAACTGTATTTAGAACACATCTAGAGCCTGTTTATTGCATTTCCTGTGTTGCACTTATTTTAAAATCTTTTTTTTCTTAAAACTTGCATTTTACCCGTCTCTGGTCTAGCACTCAAGTGTGGGGTCATTTATTGCACTGTTCTAACGTGTTGCTACTTGTCTATCTCTGCTATCTTTAAACAAAACAAACAAAAAAAAAAAAAAAATCTTGCTTTTTTCCCACTTTCTGAAATTTAAAAAAAAGTTCAGTTACAGATTTGCTGTTTTGAACTGTTTGTAAGTTTCTTGGAGGCCATTGCTTGCTTGGGCTAAAGGGAAGTCTCTGTGTTCATCAGTGGCAGTGGTAAACACTGAACAGCCTGCCTGCCCCTGTGGGAGTGGTTACTGCCTAGAAACTGTAGTTTTATTGGCCATTTTGGGTCAATTCCAAACTCCTTGACCCCCCTCTCTTAAAACCCTATTTTGTGCGTTTTTGCGCATAGAGCAGCATCGTGCAGTGCCGCTTAATCAGGTTTAAACTATTCCCGACTCCACAAAGTCTGCTCTTCACGTTTTCCCTTAGAACTGTTCCACATCGCAAAGTAAGCACTCTATTTTCCTTCTAAAACCCAGCAGTAGCTAGGATAAGTGCCTTATAAATAAGCACTAATAAGCTAAAGCACTACACCCTCTTATACTCCCTTTAAGTACTTGGCTCCCTATTGGTCCTTTTTGATCAAGTCATAAAGTAATTCCTTATACTATTCTGGCATGTCCAAAAGTCAGTTTCAGATTTACTCTCCAGTCCAGCTGGTGAGTATGGGAATCTTGAGGCAATGTTATAACTGCCTTATGTACACAGACCACCCTCTCCTCTTCCCAACAAGCTCAAATATATGTGAGAGATGCAACTATATAGCCAAACTGGAGGCTGAGATCTCTCAATATAGTACTGGCACGGTCAGTCTGGAGGAGAAGGTAATCACACACCACAAATCCAGTCTCACATAGACCTATTACAACAGCAAACCAAACACATAAACACAAAAACATACTCGGAGGCTCAAAATAAAAATCTGCCCAAGCAACAGAGACCTCCAAAGCAGACATCCAAGCAACTGCTACCCCACAACAATACCCACGTATCACATAATTTACAAAGTCAGTATGCCACACAGTCACAGCCCTTAAGGCCAAACAACACACCTAATACACTTGTAATAGGCGACTCTATTCTCAGACACACTGACATCCCTCTCACCAGGCTGAACAAGGAGAAGGTCACTGTAAGCTGCCTGTCGGGTGCCAGGATCTGCCACATAACACAAGCACTCAGGTCACTCCAAAGCAAGTACAAATATGACTCCGTCATTGTCCATGCTGGTGTGAATGACCTGAGATGGACCTCCCTGGATTACATGTAAAAAGACATAGAGGAGATCTCTGATCATGTGGCCCAGGCCGGTATGACCCTGACCTTGAGTAGCATCTTACCCTCACCAAGAATGATACCACAGTATAAAGACAAAATGATCAATTTCAACAATTGGCTAAAGTATTGGTGTCACTCAAAGGGGATCTAGTGTCTGTCAGCCTGGGATGACATGCTTGACAAGCCACGTTGCTTCGCTAGGGACGGCTTACACCCGTCACCCCTGGGTTTTCGAATACTGGCCAAGGCTCTTGCCACCTCCATAGTGCCTTTTTTAGGCAAGGCTCAAAAGACAAACCCATCTCCTTAGACAACACAAGGAAAAAGAAACTAAGGGTAATGCTGCTCAACGCCAGAAGTCTAAACCTCAAGATGCACGCACTCGAGGCTCTCCTCAGTATGGAGAATATCAATATCTGTGCAGTAACAGAAACCTGTTTGCAGCCCCTGTTGTCCGCCACTTCTGGAACCGATGGTCGATACGGGGACTCCTGGGGGGGCCATCAAGGCCTTCTATTTATTTCATGCAAGGACCGACGATCTCTACTCCTCAGATGGGTCCGGAAACCCGTGCAGGTACCGCTTCGAGGGGTGGCTCCAGGCCTACTCACATCACTATTTCAAAGGCAAAGACAAAGACTCCTGTTAAAGCTTGAAGTCTTGCCTCAAGCTACTTCTGAATCTACTCCCAGGACAGCAATTGTTAAGGATGATGAAGATTGATTTACAATGATTCAGGGGTTCTCACCCCCTGAGAAGGCCCTCCTCACAGGATGTTCCTATGGATTCCTCTGACTCAGGCTTCTATATCTTCTGTCTCTTCTGATATATCTTATTCTTTTTCCTCCTATTGAGGATTTGGATGCTGATCTGCTTGCCCCTCTGGGCTCTCTCCTGCCTAGCATTTTTTCGAAGGGAACATTTGAGAGGGAAACATTTTATTTTTCAAGGGAAGGTCAGGATTATTCTGCTTCTTCTTCCTCAACATAGCCCTTCCTTCTTCTTCCTCAACATAGGCCTTGGCTATCCCTCCCACCTTGACATTTTGGATGATGCTTTTCCAGGCTAATTTGAACTTGATCGATTGCCTCCTATAGGTCTCTGAGTCCTGAGGTTTTCTAGGTTCCTGAGCTTTCCTTGTTCTTATTTAAGAATCCTTCTGCAGATCCTGGTTGCTACTCTATCTCAGATATGCCGCTAAAGTTGTTACTTCTAAGAATCCTATTCCTCTGAGAAGGATTCCCGTACTAGACAGGTGGGGCAAAGGTATATACTTACAATTCTTCTGTTAGGGTTTAAATCTTAAGTTTCATATGTTTAAGTATCAGCAATTCTTTGTCTGTGTTAGTTGTCTGTTGTTTCCTTCCTGCATGTGCAGAAGACAAGAAGAACTGAACAAACAGGATGGCAACTGAACAACTGAACAACTGATAGCTTGCATTGTGGTTTTGATGTTGACGCTTTGACATGCTTGCCGCATTCTGAAACTGTTATCAGGAGACATGCTTGGCTTCAGGAGGTTAAAGTTATTTCTGAACAGGTTAAGGCTAAATTATTAGATGCCCTGTTCAGCATGATGTTCTTTGGATCTAAGGCTGAGGAGGGAATTGTGAGAGAGAAGAAAAGGCACCCATGCAACCAGAAAAATCAGAATTAAAGTTCCAAAATTCAGATTTCTACGCCTGACAGACCTCCAGGATTGGTCCTTTCCCACGCCTGGACAGACCTCAAAGGAAGATATAGACGCTTCCAGAGGTCGCGGGCTACAAGCTCAGGCCTCCTAGATCGAGAAGATGGACTGCTTCTTCACCTAGACTCAATGAGAAGGGGATCCCACCTCAAACTCCTCAAACTCTGGATGCCCTTCTGATCCCCTGCCTCCAGAAGGAGTCCTTTGTGGGTCCAGTGTGTGCTTAAACTAAGGAGGAAGTTCCCTTCCTCAACCCTCTCAAATCATAACCACGGATCTCGATTGGCGCTTGCTTGGCATTTTCAGGGCAATTCTCAGCAGGGTCCCTGACAAAGGATCATCATCACTGGCACATCAGCACAGCTGAAATGTTGAAATGTCAAAATCTTCTTCTAGCCTTCCATGAACCTTTTGCATCCAGGACCCTTTGATTTGGTATTAAGACACCACAGACAGGCTTTTCTCAGAGGAGTTCCTACCAAGGATATCTTGGAAGCTGCCAGGAGTTCCTAAGACCAGGGCAGGCTTGGCGCTGCTTTGTTGCAGGGTCTCTTCTTGCCCCCTTCTTCTGTCTAAGCCTCCTCCTTTTTTTCACTGCTTTGGGATATTATGATACAGTTATGGAAACACCAACACGACACGACATACATAGTACAGCTAGTACACCTACTCATGTATGTAGATGTTCGAGTGTCTTCACTGTTCGTAGTTTTCTCTCTCCCCCTCTCCTCTCTTTCTTTTTATTTTGTATTTCAGGTTTCCTTTGTTTTGATTTATTTGGATTCTGACATCTAGGCTGGACATCTAGGGCAAGAAAGGAAGAGAAGATGGGGCTATGTACCAGAGCGCCGATGCTGACCCAGACTTTGGGATTCTGGCCAACCTCAGGCTGCCTGTCCCGTGTAGGAACCTTAAGTTGTTATGACTGCAAATATGAAGACATCTAACATCTATATTATGGGTGGTGCTAATAACCTTTCAAAGCTCCCGAGAGCACCCCAGCACTACCAGGCTATACCTCATACCATGCTTTTCGGCCCCAAAACTCGGACCGAACCACAAGAGGAGGGGAAGTATCCATATTCATCAAAGATACCCATACCTCCAGACTGCACAAAGCATCTGAGACCATCCATGTTCCACTAACAGTGGGCAAAACTGCCTTCCAGTTTTGTAGCCTGCTACAGACCACCCTCCCAAACTTAGGAACCCCACTCGGCTTTCCTGAAGACACTGGAGAATATGAAGGTCTCTCCAAACACCATTATATTGGGTGACTTTAACTACCCAAACATAGACTGGGAGCACTACTCAAGCCCCAACACCCTAGCCCAATGGTTCCTAGAATTTATAAACTCAAATACTATGGAACAACTGGTCACCACTCCCACATGAGGGGAAAACATATTGGACCTGATCATCACCAACATGGGGACTCTATGTTCCATACCAGAGGTATAACCCTCATTGTTAAGATCTGACCATAAATTAATCACTTTGGACATCCATATCCCGTCCCCACCCCCAGCAAAGGAAACCACGGTCAAAAACTTCTCAAAAGCAAACTTCCCACTTCTCAAAACCGAGGTGGAATCCTTCAAAGCCCCAGGGCCAGTGGGAAAATATGGCCCAAACCGCAGAATCCTTTACAAACACATTCTATGGATACCTACAGGAATGCATGGATCGTGCTATCCCAAATAAAACCAAGACACACTCCTGCAAAGGCAGGAGACCTGTCTGGTGGACCCCAGCCATAAATAAGCTGTACAACAGAAGGAGGAAGCTACTACATGATAGAGCAAAATCCTTGAAAGGGAAGGCAACTCTGATCAGTACTAGCAAGAAACTACAATCCCTCATAAAATCATCTAAGGCTAGCTTCAAAAGAAAAATTGCACAAGACGCTAAAGCTAAATCACAAGGCTTTCTTTAGTTATGTCAGAAACCTGGGAGGAAACTCCCAGATATGCTCTGAGTTAGTGCAGAATGACAAAAAATACACTGAACCCACAGACATTGCCAACATCCTGGCAGACAGGGTCAGTGCAAACTTCTCCCCCCCCCCCCAAATGAGCAAATGACTATCCCAACAGAGTGTAGCCTCCCTGACATCACAGATGCACAGGTGAGAGCTGCCCTCTCCAAAGCAAAAAACACAGCATCAGTGGGACCGGACGGTGTACCGGGCTGCGTTTTACATGAGTTCCAAAAAGAACTGAACCCTCACTTAAAATCACTGTTCAGTCTCAGCCTTACAACAGGATATGTACCCAAAGAATGACGTACAGCAACAGTGGTCCCACTCCATAAAGGTGGTGCCACAACGGACCCCGGAAACTATCGCCCTATAAGCCTAACTAGCCTGGTCTGCAAAGCTATGGAGCGTATCATCATGGAACTCATGAACAAAGACATTGGGAACCTCCAAACACTGGATCCTACCCAATTCGGCTTTGTTAAGGGCAGATCTTGCCTCTTGAACCTGGTCAATGTCTTTGAAACAGTCACCAAGGCCATAGACGAAGGGAAGGTAGTCCACACAGCCTACCTTGACCGTGCAAAAGCCTTCTACACAATACTATACTCTGGCATCATAAATAAGCTCACCAACTTAAATATCAACCCCTATGTCACAAGATGGGTTGCAAACTGGCTTAGGGATAGAACCCACATGGTCAGAATTGCAGGTGCCATGTCACACTCTAAACCAGTTACAAGTGGCGTCCCACAAGGCTCAGTCCTGGGACCTCTCTTGTTCGGTATATATTTCTCTGAGGTACAGGCCAACACAGGAGGACTATGGCCAACAAAGTTTGCAGATGACTGCAAACTGGGGGCCATAATCGACGCGCCGGCTGACACAAGCATCCTCCAAAAAGGTCTCACAGAGATGGATAACTGGTGCCAGAGCCATGGCCTAAAGCTAAATGCCAAAAGGTGCATAGTCATCCCCTTTGGGAAAAACAAAGTGCCCACAAATTACCACATAGGTGGTAATCCATTAAGTACAGAAGAAATGATTAGGGATTTGGGGACCCAAGTAGATTGCAATCTCTCCTTTGACAATCACATTGCCAAAGTGGTTAGAAAGACATTCTGTATAGCCCATCTTATCACGAAGGGGTTGACATCTAGATCGAGAGGTCATTGTGCCCCTCTACTCATCAGGCCCATAACTGAATACAGTGCCCCATTTGGGATGTTCCTTACCCAACACCTGCTACAACTAGAAAGACCCCAAAAGTACTTCACCAAGAGGATCAAGGGACTCAAACAGATGCCCTACACAGTTAGGCTAAAGAAACTCCAGCTCTACTCAGTTGCTTACTGCCTACTCAGAGGCGATCTGTGCCTGACGTATAAAGCCATGTCCAACCCAGAATTAATGGACATGCTCCACCTCAAGAAATCCAAATCCATCAGAGCTACATGCTCCAGTGACTTAAACCTCAGCACAGAAATAAATAGAGGCGATCTCTGCTTAACATACAAGGCCATGTCAAACCCAGAGCTGTTGGACATGCTACATAAATCCCAATCAGGGATCTATCACAATAAACAAAACATGCTGGAGGGATAGGTTCCTGACCCAGAGACTCCCAGACTCTGGAATCAAGCAGAGTGCCTCTTTGGACCTCTTCAAGAGGAACCTTGATGGGAGAAAGCTGCTAGACAGGGTGGCTGATAGCCTAGTACCAACCTATGAACCTATGAACATGCTGGATGGACAGATTCATATCCCAGAGGCTCCCCTCACTCTGAAACAAAATCCCAATCCATGTCAGACAGAGCCCCTCAATGACCCTCTTCAAGAAGAATCTTGACGTTTGAATGGGAGATCGTAAATTTACCCCTGGGATCTCTTCTGTGTCACTGCTAGACAGAGGCACGGTAAACTAACCTTAAATGGGCTATCTTCTGTGACCTACTATACAGAGGCACAGTCAACTAATCTAAGAAGGGTGGCGAAAGCCAAACACACTCTGGCTAGGCTTGTAAATGCCCTAGGGCAGATAGCCTAGTATCAACCTATGAACTTATGAAAAAGATCTACCACTAGACATCTATCAGAATAAATATTAGTAACTTATAAACTGAAACACGTTTAAGAAAGATTGCTTTCATACCAAATAAGTACTTCATCAAGTTGTGTGTAAAAAAAAAAAAAACAATATTAATGAACATGTATATAAGTCTACAAGTGAACACCTAAGTAGGCTGAAAAACATATGTATCATTGCTAAGTTGAAAATACAGTGAAAAAAATGTTAAATAAATCATTATAGCCCTGGGGATCTGTTCAAGTGTGCCAACTAACTAAGAAAGCACTTAGTTGAAATGAGTAAAAGTATCAGAAAACAGCACAAATGTCAGTTATTTTCATTGTAAAATATTTACAGTGTTTGATATTTGTTTATAACAGTATAAAACTTATTTTAGCGTGTAATGTCAGTATTAATCAGTCCCTTAGCAGTTTTTTAATAGTCTTTTAAACATTGGGACAGTTTTCTGGGTTCTAGTATGCTTTTTATGGAACAATAATTATTAAGCCCTGTTTTTCTAAAAGAGTTCAGTTTCAGCTACCACAATAGTTCACATTTTTCTAAAAGATTAGGGATGTCTCCTTCCAGTTCCAAAAGGTCCACACAATCAATAATTTTGAAATTTAAATCCAGTGTGTCTTTTGTGAAGCTGCAGGTGCCGAGCCAGTGCATTATTCTTGTACTTGGTTGTAATTTCAGAAAGTTCATAAAATGCTTCACAGTCATGGCAGCTTGCCCTTTAAATAATCTACATTTAGTTACAGTAATCTCCTGCATTGGTTTTAATCAGTTGCTTTAAATAAGGGCAGAAAAACGTCTCCCTCTTGTATGTGTTGACAGAAAACACAGTTGGCTCCACACTTAATGGTGCATGTATCCAGTGGTCTTCATCCCAACTCCTGATGTTTCTGGCTTTCCTATACACAAAGGATATCCATTAGATATGAGCTTTCAGTAATTATGGCCCAGATGTTCATCGTGTTATACTGCTGCAGTCATTACACTTGGGTTCCCCAGTCGGCCAGAGTTCCAAAGTCTTGGTCCGGCATCGGTTGCTGTCGCGTCCTCCCTGACGTCAGTGCGACAGGGGTATATAAGATGCAGCCGATGCCATTTTCTTCAGTCTTTCTTGCGAACTGCTTTTGCTTCAGGCACCACGTGGCAAGTGCTGGTCGGCCAACTCCTTGAGATTTTCATTTCCGAATCCAGAACCGAAGTACCTCGTTGGGGAAACTTTTTCTTGCCTCAGTCCGATGTCAGTAAAAGTTAATAACTGTATTTCTTGTGGGAAGCATATACCTCATAAGGATTTCCATTCATATTGCATCCCATGCCTAGGCCCAGACCACAACGTCACTGGTTGTCTGTTTTGCGCTAGGTTTAACAAGCGCACTATTAAATGTCGGTTTGATTTTGCCCGACATTACTTTGGCAGAATATTTAATTATACGATGCCATCGGAACTTCGATAACCGCAATTCATAAAAAGCGCAAAGACAGAGATAGGCATCTGAGGCCCAAAACGGACGATGATGCCTCTTCTAGGCCAGTTGCCGGTTTTCAGCGAGGCACCTTCGCAGCCCCTGACGACCACTTCAGCAGAACCACATGCAGCCACCGACTCCTTAGTGGAGATGGCTGGGCCATCAGACTCACAAGTTTTACAGACTACCGAAACCGACCCTGCAGAGGGATCCGGTGTACATGAGCCTCCTGCAACTTCAGAGGGTGTATTCAGACTTAGTCAGCTTAGCCTTAAACCCTCTTCTAAGTCTAAACCACCTCTTAAATCTAAGAAATCTCAGTCTCCATGCCTAAAAAACAAATGCTCAAAATGGCCGAAGACCTGATCACTCTGATTAGGGGGTCCCATCCCCCTCCTGATAAAAGGCACAGGCAGGATGTGGATTTTGACTACTCTGACCAGGTGTCCATTTCCTCACAGTCTTCCTCAGACCTAGGTTACTCTTGGGAGGGTGGCCTAATGGTTAAGGTGTTTGCCTTACAAACACAAGGTGCAGGGTTTGAGTCTCACAAGGGATGATTGGCTAGGCTTAAAGTGGCTCACAAGAGCAGTTAGCTTAGTACTAACCTATGAACTATGAGGATTCTGATGCTGAGGAATCCATTCCATCAGTCCCTCCCCCAGAGGATTACTCTTTTGGGGAAACTTTACACACCATGAGGGAGCATTTTCATTGGGAGGGCCAGGATTACTCAGAATCCAAGAAAAGGCTCAGAGAATTCCTACTTTTACCTCAACACAGACCCCTGGCTATTCCGCCAGTGTTAGACATTGTGGATGATGTGTATACTGAATCCAGCTTAAATCCTGATTCCTTACCTCCAGCACCAGTTAAACCAGACAGATATTACAGAGTCTCTGACTCTCACAAATTTCTGTATAAAAGCCCAGTGGCAGACTCAGAAACTATTTCTCATGGACCCAAGAGGGTCAAGGCCTCATCAGCAAAGAACCCAGTTCCCTCTGACAGAGACTCCAGAGCATTAGACAGATGGGGAAAGAAAGTATATACATCTGCAACTTTAGCCATGAGGGCTTTGAATTGCCAATTTCACATGTTAAAATACCAGCAATTTCTGATGTCTCAGTTGAAACAAAAGATGCTTTCAGATACAGATCCTCCTAATTTTAAAGACATGCAGGATTTATTGCATGCTGCTGAACAAGTGGGAAAACATACTTTGTAATGTGGTTTTGATTCTTTAGAGGCCTCCTGCAGAGTAGCAGTTACAGGCTTTGTCATTAGAAGACACGCATGGTTAAAGGAACATGCATTGCCAGATCATGTTAAAGCAAAACTACTGGATGCACCCTTGCAGCATGATGTCCTATTTGGAGTTAGGTCCAGACCACAACGTCACTGGTTGTCTGTTTTTTTAGGTTTATAAAGCAAAGCTTCACTAAATGTCGGTTTGATTTTGCCCGACATTACAAGGCAGAAGAGGTACTAAAGAAAATGGAGGATAAGGCAAAATCTATGCAAACAGTGAAAGATTTCTTACAGGTACAGCCTCCAAGATTTAGCAGAAACTGGCCAACAAAAAATTGGTCCTTTCCTGTTACAGACAGACCTCAAAAGGGCAAATACAGACGTCCAAGAGGCAGAGGACAGCCACAAGGTCCTTACAGGCCTCGACAATGGGGTGCACCAGGCCAGAAAGAAGGAGAAGACAGACAACAACCTTACAAAGAAACAGTCCCAATGACTTCCCACTACAGCTGCCAAACATTTCTCTCTTGGCAGCCCCATGGGAGGAAAACTGGTTCTTTTCTATCACAATTGTCATATGATCACCAAAGACAAATGGGTTCTCAATATCATTTCACAGGGTTACAGGTTCCACTTTCACACTCTGCCAAGGTTAAAAGGAATGCCAAATCTGCCACCAAATCAATGGGCAAAGGCTCAAAAACAAATTACAGCACTCATGACCTTGGGAGCTATTCAAAAGGTACTTCCACTGGAACAAGGACAAGGATTTTACTCAAGACTCTTTCTGGTACCCAGAAAAGACAAAGCCTGGAGGCCTATTCTGGATCTTTCATCTCTAAACACTTACCTGGATGTCCCGAAATTCAAAATGTTGACTTTACAGCAGCTTCTTCCCATGCTGGGCAAGCAAGCTTGGCTCATGACTTTGGACCTCAAGAAGGCATACCTGCATGTCCCTATCAGACAAAACTGCAGAAGATACCTCAGATTCATAGCTGGTACAATGCATTATCAATTCTCTGCACTGCCCTTTGGCTTATCTACTGCACCCAGGGTCTTCACAAAGTGCCTGGCACCAGTAATTGCATTTTGCAGACAAAGAGGAATTCAAATTTACCCATACCTGGACGACTGCCTAATTCAAGCAGAGAGCAAAGACATTCTCCTAAAGCATCTGGCATTTGTAAAAAAGTTACTAAGTTGCCTGGGGTACACAGTAAACGAAAATAAATCAAAAACTAGTGCCCTCACACGAGATAATATTCCTGGGTGCCAGCTTGAACACAACGGCCCAGATGGCTTATCTCACGCCAGACAAGCAAGGACATTTGACTCAATACTTTCAACTGATGGCAACAAAGACCCGACTCCCTGCAAAAAAAAATCTGCAGGCCTTGGGCTACATGGCATCTTGCATACTACTAATTCCATATGCCAGACTGCATATGAGGAAACTACAGTGGTACCTAGAGTGTATGGTCTCAACACTGTCAAAGTTTGGAAACAATTATACCACTAATACCTTGCCTTCAGAAGGAGTTTCGATGGGCTCAAGCTTGTCACCTCAACAAGGGACAGCCTTTTACTCAACCCACACCCAGGCAAACACTGACAACAGATGCATCGGATTACGCCTGGGGAGCACACATGGCAGGAAAATGCATTCAGGGCAAGTGGCCTATAGAACAAAAGCATCTTCACATCAACCAAAAAGAGATGCTAGCTGTACAAAGTGCCCTTATAGCTTTCAAGGACCTGCTACATCCAGGACAACTACTACTAAAGACAGACAACACCACAGTCATGTGGTACATAAAAAGCAAGGGGGCACCCATTCATACCCCCTCTGCAGACAAGCAATGACCTTGTGGAACACAGTTATAAGCTATCAAGTTCATCTACAAGCACAATTCCTGCCAGGAGAGAAAAACGCACTGGCAGAATTGAATCCACAAATATTCAGAATGATAACACAGAAATGGTGGAGCCCGGACATAGATCTGTTTGCATCACCAAAGAATTGCCAGCTACAGAAATTCTGCACAAGGAGTTACCATCCACAAGCATGGAAAGTGGATGCCCTCTCATTCAGCTGGAAAAAATCTAACAGTATACGCATTCCCACCACTGCCTCTTCTTCCAAAGGTACTCATAAAAGCCAGGCAAGAGGGGCCAAAAATGATCCTGATTGCACCAGACTGGCCACGCCAGCACTGGTACCCAATCTTAAGAAACTTAGCACAAGGACCACCCTGGATTTTGCCTCAAACACCACATCTACTCTCTCAGAACAACAATCAAATTCTCCACAGCCAGCTAAGGACCTTAAACCTCGCTGCATGGAAAATACCTTAGCAAAGCAAGCAATGCCTCTCCAAAGCTGTTATGGATGGCATCCTGGAGGCCAGAAGGCCTAGTACCAGGAAAGCCTATTCGGATAAATGGAAGAGATTCTGTTCCTGGAACCAGGCTCACAACCTTGACCCTCTTGTGCCAAACATTCCTCGGATATTACAATATTTGACTGAGATGCTGGACAAAGGCCTCTCCTTTTCATCCATCAAGATCCATGCCTCTGCCATCTCTGCTCATTACAACACGGATCCACGAATTTTCTCTAATCCTTTGCTAAAATAGTACCTCAGAGGGGCAAAAAACATAAGACCGCCCCGTAGAGCACCTGCTCCAACTTGGGACCTCAACTTTGTTTTGGAAAAATTAACTTTACCTCCTTTTGAGCCAGCTAGCACAGCAGAATTAAAATACATCTCTTGGAATACTGCTCTGCTCCTGGCACTTACATCAGCACGAAGAGTTTCAGAATTACAGGCACTAATGGTAGTGGAACCTTTCCTCATTTTCCACCAGGACAGGGTGTCCTTAAGAACTAACCCTACTTTTATGCCTAAGGTGGTTTCAAGTGTGTCTCTAAACCAAATTATTCATTTGCCAACTTTTTATCCAAAACCACAGAATAAAGGGGAGAGACTACTACATTCATTGGACATTCACAGGCAGTTACGCTTCTACTTGGACAAAATCAAAGCTTTCAGAAAATCTGAGCAATTATTGGTAGCATATGCTGCAGGAGCACAGGGAAAAGCCATTTCAAAACAGACCGTTTCCAAATGGATGGGACATTGTTTAAGTTTCTGCTATACGCACCATGGGAAACCTGTGCCTACCAGCATTAGATCTCACTCCACCAGGGCAACAGCCATATCAACGGCCTACCTCAGAGGAGTACCTACCAAGGATATTTTGGAAGCAGCAACATGGAGCTCTGTGCATACCTTCACCAAGCATTATCATCTGCCTCTATACTCCAAATCCAGAGCTGGCTTCGCCTCTGCAGTGCTGCAGGGCCTTATAGCTACTCCTAATGCACTATAGAACCAGCCACCCTACCTCTACCCAAGTGTAATGGCTGCAGCAGTGTAACATGATGAACATAGTACAGTTTTGTACCTACCATAAATGTTGATGTTCGAGTGTTGACACTGCTGCAGTCCAGGTTACCCTCCCTCCATCCCCTCTTCATTGCTATTACGTATCTAGGTCTACTACTGTTTACTACCTTTGGGGGGTATTTGCTTGTAACTGACAGTTTTTGGTTGCTTTTCTTATTTATGTTTTATTAGCAATTTGAATTGCCTACCTATTTGGGGGCACCTGACATCTGGGGCAAGAAAAACTGAAGAAAACTGCGTTGGCTGCATCTTGTATACCCCTGTCGCACTGACGTCAGGGAGGAGGCGACAGCAACCGACGCTGGACCAAGACTTTGGAACTCTGGCCAACTGGGGAACCACCTGACGGCAGGATAACCCAAGTGTAATGACTGCAGCAGTGTCAACACTCGAACATCTACATTTATGGTAGGTATTTATATTAGTAATAAATTCTGTGCATGTTATACTTCGTGATGGTCCTCTCTTGTTGTTTTTGGATATTTATGGTAGGTACAAAACTGTACTTTATCTCTAATAATAATAATGATGCTGTGATAGGCAACAGTAAAAGTCAAGATATAACTGTCTTTAGATTTGTTGTCCATAGATTTCTTTAAAACCCTCCCATAAGGACTGTTAAGTCCTGGCAAATTTGTAATTTTTAGTTCAGTTATAAATTCCAGAATGCTTCTTAAGGGTTCCTATTAGATGACCAAAGATGCATTCTTTTGACTGCGTCTTGGTCGAACTTGAAAAGGCAAAATGACGAAACGGCATATAAGCAAGTTCTTTCTCTGGGAAAGAAATCACTTGTCCGCATCTGTTACTTTGCCATTTTTGTCACTGTAGTGCGATCTCGGAGTTGGTATATTTAAGTAGGGGTGGTGTGTGGGGGGGTGAAGCCCCCCATTTTATGTTTTAAGTGTTTTTTGGAACAGAGATTTTTTTTCCCCTTGGAAAAAAATCTCTGTTCTAAGTGTTCGAGTTTGCAAGCTTTTTGCTTACATGGGGTCGATAAATCATCATTCGCTTTTCTAAGGGTTCACTGATTTAATATAGACCCCTTCTTAGCATATTGCTTTTGTATCCCTTTACCAAAAAATCATTTTCAAGATCATTTAGGTTCTTAAGGAAGGGCTCCATTTTTGTGGTGATCCTAGCCTACCAGTAGCCCTGGGACTTAACCACGTTCTAGTTTGTCCTAGTGGGTGGAGACTATTGTATAGCAGGGGGTTTACTCTGGTAGGTTTTCTGTAAAGATCTGTGTCCATTTTACCTTGGTCCAAGTCTTTAGTACTTTGCATATTAAAGAAGACTGATGAGGTGAGGCTGTGGGATGAGATGAAATGCAGGAAGCTGGTGGCTTGATTCAGATAGTTGATAAAATCTTCTAATTTAGCACTGTTGCTGTTCCATACTTAATATGTCATCATTAAAGAGCAGACACTGCAATATGTTCCATGTATTCCCTGTTAAAAACATAATCCTCCTCCCATTTGCCTAGGGCTATGTTCACTAGGCTAGGGGCCATTGCTGCCCCTATGGTTATACCAGTCTTTTGTTTATAGCAATTTCCATTAAACATAAAAAATTGTAGTAGGTGCCATATCTAAAAGTATACCTGTTCTTTCATGTTGTGCTGGTGTGCCATTGTTTTTCCTGTACAAATCAATCACTGTTTCAGTACAATAATTATGTGGAAGTATAATATATAATGATTCAACATCTATTTTGTTAAAATGCTATCAGCATCAATTGTAATGTTTTTTTTTATTTTCCTTAAAAAATCATTAAAGTATTTTGTGTGAATTGCTCTCAGCCAGAGGTTGTAATAAAACATCCAGGTAGATGGCAGCAGCTTTTGTCAGGGACCCCCCTCCCCAACTGGCTTGTAAGGAGGGTTTTTTCTATTTTTATGTGGTTTAGGGATTCCAGAGAATGTCTTGGAATACTGTTCCACCATTATCCCAACCTTTTCTGTTCCAGTCAAAGGAAACTCTTGGTTTATTAGGCTGCCAAAAAAATTAAGTAGAATATTATTTATCATCATCTTCAATTTTTTTGGTGAAGATAGTACTAAAGATTGTAAGACAAACTATTTTAAGGAGGATTACCATCTTAATAAGCATTAATCATTCTTCCGTGGTAAAGAAGAATTTGTTCCAATTTGTGAGTAAACTTATCAACAACCTGTTGAAAATTCATTTGTATCGTTTCTTTACTGTTAGACATAGTGGTTACACTAAGGTATTTAATTTGATTGCTATTCCAATTGAAGTTAGAATATCTTTGTATGAATTTTTAAAATCTTTTATTAATTAATAATGCACTTTTATTATAATTAAATCTTAAGTTTGAGATTTCTTCAAATGGACTCATAGAACTAATTATATGTTCTAATGAATTCTCTACATTTCCTGTTACTAAAAATATCAGAGCTGAATCTTTAGTTCGAAATCTTTTTTTATTTTGATACCATTACTGTTCTTATTGGATATTATACTATTAGCAAAGGGTTCTATCGCTAATGCAAAAAGTAGAGGTAATAGCGGATAGCCTTGTTTTGTGCCTTTTTCTAATTTAAAGGAATTAGAAAATAATATGTTTTAACATAAAAACAAGAGTTATTGTATAACTTAGAAATTAATGCAACTAGCTCCTGTGAGAAATTATACCTTTTAAGTATTTAAAACAGGTAAGACCAATTAACTGAGTCAAAAGTTGTAGCTAAATCAAGACTAATGATAGAAATTGTTTTTTATTTTTTTTTGCATAGTCTATTATTTATATTATCCTTTATTTGTCTATTTAAAATTGTTAATTAGTTTAGGTATAAGTAGATTAATTATTTTTGCTAAAATGAACCTGAACATCTTACAGTCCACATTTTAAAAGTGAAAAGAGTCTGTATAATGAGCACTTTGTAGGATCTTTATCTTGTTTTAAAGTAAGTGATAAGAGAATATTTCCATGATGGGAGGACATAAGCAGTTGTTTTAATTTCTCTGTATGCCTTATCTAATATTTTAACTGCATCATATGGTAGTATTTTATATAGTTCTGGTATAAGACCATCTGTGCTTAGGGCCTTGCTTAGGGCCTTATTATTAACTAGTTTATTTGGTCCGTTATTTCTGTAAATAGCCTATCATTTTTTGTTTGTTCACTTGTTATTTTATTATTTATAAGTTTCAACTAAATCATTATTATTTAGGCTATTTGTATTATTATTTATATTTTTGTGAAATATTTTAAAGCCCTCAAGAATACCTTTAATGCTTGCTTTTCTTTCTTTTTTATTATTTATATGTGTTGTAGTTTCTTTGATTTGGTTTAGTTTATTCATTTTCCTTGATCTAAGAACAAGTTTATACACACTTAAAGGGTTTACTGAATATGCCTGAAGTTTAATTTTTTTCCAGGTTTATTGAAACTTTAAGATTTAGAATTTCAACATATTTTGTATTTAAGTTATTAAGTTCAGACTGATAATGTCATTTGGTTTTAGATTTAACTTTAGTGCATCTATTTTGGCCCGTAGTGTATTCAGTTATTTGTCCCGTTCTCTTGTTTTACTAGTATACCAGCTTGCAACTCTTCCATTTAAATAAGCCTTTAGTGAACCCCACAGGGCAATGTCAGATACTTCAACATTCATGTTTATTTCTAGGAAATTTTTGACCTCTTTAACATGCCGATATTTAAATCATTTTATTTTAATAATGTACACTGGTAATCACCTGTGATGTATTAAATTGTCAATTTTTAAATTAATATTAAAGATTATAGCATTACGGTCTGACAATGAACTATTGAAACTTCTCTGATATGTGATAGATTGTTTGAGACAAAAAAATTATCAATATTTGTGTTCCATCTATATATATATATATATATATATATACATAAATCATACCTCTCATTCTGTTAGAGCAAGAAATATAGGCAAAGCCACAAATAATGAGGCAGCAAAGGCCCAGAAATAGGGACATTTTTTTTTAAATATTGCTCTTGCAAACATAGAGAGTTGATAAAATAACAGGTTTTACATTAACATGAATTTTCTGAAGGATATGAAGTCTGACAATCAAATGTCTTACCATTATTTTCTGACATCAGTCCTCAATCTGTCAGTGATTTGCCAGAAAACTAAATTTTTCTGAAAAATGGACCAAAAATATGAGTAAAAAAATCTGGACATTATGCAAAAATCTGGACAGTTGAGAGCTATGATTTATATGGATAATGGGGAAAGTGATGTGAGTTTGTTTTCCTTAGCTTATATATCTTTTAAATTCATTATATTTACAACATTTATTAAGTGTTTGGCTGAAGATCTGATTCTCAGCTTTCTATCTGCAGTGGAGTCTGTGTCTGATAAAAATGCAATTAAAATCACCAGTCATTATGACTTCACCTTTCATGTAATAGGCTATACCATCGAAGTAATTTTTTGCATCTTTAGCACCAACCCCTGGAATCCAATAAGTGTTCACCAATCTATATAGTTTTCTGTTCCAATCAGTTATAACAATGCTTAACATACCATTTTTATCAACATAGTTATTTAACATAGTTATTTATTACTTTAGGCATTACTGGTGAGTTATTCCATCAAATGAGGCTTCCTCTTCGTTTAGCTCAAAGGCCAGAACGTGCTAAAACCAAATAATTCTTTAATGAAAATTTGTGTACATCTTTATTAAGTAAATTTGTTTCCTGTAGAAATACTATTTGAGTTTTATGTAATTGCAAGCATTTGAACAAACTCCCCAATTTACTGGATTATTCAGTCCATTAGTGTTAATAGATATGCATTTAAAATCAGACATTTATATAAAAGAGAAAAAAAAAATAATGAAATCACATTTATGTTCATAGGTTGGTACTAGGCTATCGGCCCTAGGGCCTATGCAAGCATAGCCATAACAATTCCCTGGCTATTTCTTCCCACACTATTTACTTCCCTGGACCCCTGTCAAGCAGGGTGACTGACGTGATCCCCGGGGTAAATTTCCTTTCTCCCATCCAATTGTCAAGGTTCCTTTTGAAGAGCGCCAAAGAGGCACTCTGCTTGACATGTATGGGTAGTCTATTCCAGAGTCTGGGGAGTCTCTGGGTCAGGAATCTATCCCTCCAGCATGTTTTGTTTATTGTGATGACTAGGTTTAGATCCCTGAAGCGTGTGGCTCTGTGGAGTTGGGATTTCTTTAAGTGTAGCATGTCCAGCAGCGGTTTGACATGGCCTTGTATGTTAAGCAGAGATCACCTCTGAGTAGACTATATGTGATAGAGTATAGCTGGAGTTTTTTAAGGTGGTCAGCTTAAAGCATCTGCTTTAGGCCTGTGATTCTTTTAGTGAGGTATTTCTGCTGCCTTTCCAGTTGTTGCAGATGTCTTGAGAGGTACATACCAAACGGGGTGTTGTATTCTATAACGGGTCTAATGAGGGATGAGTACAGTGGGACAATGACCTCCTTTTTTCTGGATGAAAAGCCCTTAATGATGAGGTGTGTCACATAGAAGGATTTCCTGACTGTTGTGGCGATGTGGTTATCTAAGGTGAGACCACTGTCCACCTGTGTCCCTAAGTCTCTTATCACACTTTCGGTGTTTAGTGTACTGCCACCTATGTGATAATTCACGGGTACATGTTTTTTCCCAAAGGGGATAACTATACATTTCTTGGCATTGAGCTTGAGCCCATGGCTCTGGCACCAAGCATCTGTTTCTGTAAGGCCTTTTTGTAGAGTATCCACATCATTTGGGGATTCAGTAATGACTCCCAGTTTGCAGTCATCTGCAAACTTTGTTTGCCAGAGTCCCTTAGTGTTAGCCTGTACTTTAGAGAAGTAGATGCCAAACAAGAGGCTGAACAAGAACTGAACCCTGAGGTACTCCACTTGTCACTTATCTGGAGCTGGATGTGGAGTCTGCTAGTTTTACAGTGTGGGTTCTGTCAGTAAGCCAGTTGGAAACCCGTCGAGTGACGTAGGGATTAATGCCCAGCTTAGTAAGTCTGTCTATGATTCCAGAGTGGGGGATGATGTCAAAGGCCTTGGCGAGGTCCAGATAGGCTGTGTGGACTGCCTTACCCTTGTCCACAGCTCTCAAAGAAGTCACTCAAGTTCAGGACACAAAATCGGCCCTTCACGAACCCAATCTGGGTGGTGTCCAGTGTTTGAAGGTTGCCAATGTCTTTGTTTATAAGTTCCATGATAATACGTTCCATGGCCTTGCAGATCAGTCTCATCAGACTGATGGGGCGGTAGTTCCCAGGATCCAAGGTGGATCCCCCCCTTGTGGAGTGGGATAACTGTAGCTGTGCACCACTCAATGGGCACGAAGTCTGAGGTGAGGCTATGATTAAACTTGACACTTAGGTGAGGTGCCAGTTCATTTTGTAGTTCATGTAGTACACACCCTGGGATGTCATCTGGTCCCATGGATGCTGTATTTTGAGGTTTGGAGAGTGCATTTTTTACCTGTGTGGCTGTTATTACCGGAATTTGGCAATCTTCCGGTATTGAGATGGGCCATTTAGGGGGTGAGAGGGGGGTAAAGTTGGCACTGAATTGATCTGCCAGGATATTGGCAATATCCTTGGGATCAGTATATTTAATGCCATTCTGTTGTAGCTCGGAGCAGATCTGAACATTGCCATTTAGATTCTTGACATAGTTATAGAATGCCTTGTCGTTGTCTTTGGAATCTTTGGCAATTTTATTTTCATAACTAGCTTTGGAGGATTTTATGAGGGATCTCAGCTTCTTACTGAGGCTGGTAAGGGAGTTTTTTGCATCCTGGAATTTTCCTCTCTTCTGCAACAGTTTCTTCCTTTTGTTGTAAAGTTTGTTTATGGCAGGGGACCACCAGATTGGCTTCCTTTTTTGGAGGAGAGCATCATAGTTCTATTTGGGATGGCACGATTCATGCATGAGTGGATGTGCTCGTACAGTGCCTTAGTGCAGGATTCAGCAGTCAAACTTTCAGTTCCTATCTGCATGGGTGTCATGATGTTTGTCACTTCTGACTTGAGTAGCATGAAGTTGGCTTTGGAGAAGTTTTTTATGGAGGTTTCCTTACTGGGGGTGGGATGTGGATGTTTAGGGTGATTAGCTTATGGTCAGACCTGAGCAACGAGGGGGTGACCATAGGTGTGGAGCATCGATTTCCCATGTTGGTAATGACCAGGTCTAGGATATTGGAGCCCCTGGTGGGACTATGGATTAGTTGATCCAGGGCGTTGGAATTTATGAATTTCAAGAACTGTTGGGCAAAGGTGTTGGTACATGAGTAGTTTTCCCAGTTAATGGCAGGGTAGTTAAAATCACCCAGTATTAGGGTGTTTGGTTCTATCTTAATATTTTTCCATCTTCCCTGTTACAACGTTGTACACAGAGGGAACGCAGTGCAGTCTCCATAAAAAAAACTTTTAATTATATTAAATACAGACAGGAAAACACATTACCTTGCCAAAGCAAGCATATAGAGTTAAGCGCTTTCACCTACTGAATGTAGGCTTCCTCAGAACTACGCTTTAACATTTACAGAGTGTATAAATAACTTATTTGGCGCCATTTTTTACAAGCAGCCCTTAAAGTTGTATTACTCAATTAAAAGTATGTTGCTCACTTGTAATGTAAAAAAACACAAAAAATACAAAAAATGCACCAACCTAATAAAATAAATAACCTACTTAATCTATTTAAAATTCCATTTAAAATGGTAATTAAAACAATTCTCAAAATTCATTTTACTACATCAATTAACAATGAATAGAAATCTATATGTATTATTAGTATATATGTTTTTTCTGTTTTCTTTATATCTCATGACAACCATCCAAACCCTTAATTTAATTATAGCATCTAATATTCATTGACCACATATCAAAATATCTTAAATATATTATTTGTATGTTACTGTATATTCTGTTAATTTGATATTAATACTTACTATACAGATGAAACTTATTCCTAACTGATAACCTAAATAAATTCAAATGAATTTAAATAAATATTATCTTCTAGAAGCTCCATGAATTAATATAGGTTTTAAAGATATATTGTCGTTTAACCCTGGTGTGGTTGATGCATCCGTATACAGTTGCCACCACACCTCCTTATAACTTAACATTTCCTTCATACAGCCTCCTCTAGGGTTATGTTTTATCTGCTCCAATATTGCAAATTTGAACTTGTGTTGTTCACCATATTTTTCTATATGTCTGTATAAGGCATTATTTTTGTCCTTTCTTCTTACACAGTACAAATGATCGTAAATTCTCCTTTTTAAAGCTCTCTCTGTTTTTCCTATATAGTATCCACTGCATACTGTGCACTTAGCCATATATATAACAAAACTAGTACTACAATTCCCCTTCTTAAACTTTATATTGCTATTGTTGATATTATCCAATACTAGTTCCTGTGACTCCATAATATCACCACGCTGATTGCAATGACCACATTTCTTAGTCGCATTTAACCCATTGTCACTAATGTAGTTCTGAACTCCTGTGGTTCCTTTCTCTAATAGCTTCTTTAAATTGTATCCCATTTTATATACAAATACCGGATGTTCTTCATCTCACATTGCTGCAGTCCTTACACTTGGGTAGTCCGCTGTCCTCGGTCGGCCCGAATATCAAAGTATAAGGCTGACGTCGGTCAGGGCGCATTTGTCTGACATCAGGACGTCAGGGTACAAATGCGCATGACCGACGTCATATCCTCAGTCTTTTTTGCCGCATGGTCCGATGCAGAAGCAGCATTGCAAGTGCCGGTTGGCGTTCTGAGATTTTTCGATTTAGAAGTTTCAGACCGAGTTCAAAGTTGGCTAAGTACCCGTTGGGAATATTTTAGTTTTTTCTTGCCTCAGTCATTTACCGGATGTCAGAAAAAGTCAATAATTGCATTTCTTGTGGGAAACAGATACCGCATAGAGATTATCATACCTTGTGTATTCCTTGCTTAGGGCCTGAGCACGACGTTGTTGGCTGCTGCTCTTCTGCTAGATTTAATAAACGCACTATAAAGAGAAGGTTGGATTGTGCAAGGTTAGTCTTTGGGAAGCGGTGCAACTATAAAATGCCGTCGGATGCTCCGACGCCCGCTTCTTCGAAGAAGCGCAAGGACAAGGCAGTTAAGCCTAGGCTAGAAGAACCGTCTGTACCGGACGCCGGTTCTTTAGAGGTGTCGGTGGAGCCGGTGGCTCCACCGGAGGTTTCTTTGTGTTCCCAGGGTGAGACCTTATTATTGCAAGATGTGGCCTCTCAGGAGACAAGTCAGGCTGAGGGGCTTCTAAGGTTACTATACTCCCTCCCTTCCTAAGGTGGCTAGGCCCTCTCCTTCTGTTTCAAAGGCTTCTCCCAGGGCAGGCCAGGTTTGGCTTCAGTTGGTGTTACCCTAGCTCTTCAGGTACTGTGCCCAAGAAGCATATGCTTAAAATGGCAGAAGATTTGATTACTTTAATTAGGGTTCTATGCCCCTCCTGATAAGAGACCTAGGGTGGAGCCTGAGCTGGGGGTTTTGAGCAGGCTTCAGATGTTTCAGAGTCTTCGGCTGAAGACTTGCAGGAGTACTCTCCTTATTCCGATTCTGATGTGGATGATTCTACTCCTTCTGCTACTCCTCCTGAGGATTTTTCTTTTCAGAAACTCTTCATGCCATGAGGGAGCATTTTAAGTGGGAAGGTCAGGACTTCTCTGATTCCAGGAAAAGGCTTAGGGAATTTCTGTTTTACCCCAGCATAGGCCTTTGGCTATACCTCCTGTTTTGGATGTAGTGGAAGATGTTTTACAGAGGCTTCTCTTAATCCTGATTCTTTGCCTCCTGCTCCTGTTAAGCCGGATAGATATTACAGGGTGCCTGAAGCTCATAAGTATCTTTTAAGAGTCCTAGGGCAGACCCAGAAACTGTTAGCCAGGGGCCTAAAGGTGTTAAGGCTTCTGTTGTTAAAAATCCGGTTCCTGCAGACAAGGAGGCTAGGGCCTTGGATAGATGGGGAAAGAAAGTTTATACTTCTTCCACTCTTGCTATGAGGGCTCTGAATTGCCAGTTTCACATGTTGAAATACCAAAACTATCTCCTTTCACAATTGAAGTCTAAGGTTGATGCTCTGGCAGTAGGTATTGATTGTAAAGAGTTGCAAGATTTAGTGCATGTTTCTGAACAGGTGGGTAAGCATTCTTTGCAATGTGGTTTTGATGCTGTACAGGCCTCGTCTAGGGTGGCTGCCACTGGGTCAGTTCTTCGCAGGCACGCCTGGCTGAGGGATCAGAATTTGTCTGAACATGTTAAAACAAGGATTTTAGATGCTCCTTTACAATCTGACGTGTTGTTTGGTCCTCCTGTTGAGACAGTTTTAAAGAAAATGGAAGACAAGGCTAAGTCTATGCAGACTGTTAAAGATTTTTTGCAGGTCCAGCCTCCAAAGTTTAGTAGGAATTGGCCTACTAAGGGGTGGACGTATCCTTCTTATGATTCCCAGTCTAGGGGTAGATATAGACGTGGTAAGGGCAGAGCTCAGGGCTCTTTCAGGCCTAGAACAGGGAGTTCTCCTGCACAGGCTTCGGGTGAGGGCAGGGGTCAGTCCTTTCGTAAGCAGACCCAATGACCTACCTTTTCAGCTGCCAGAGCCTGCCTGCCTGGCAGCACCTTTGGGAGGAAGGTTGGCACTTTCAAAGAAAATTGGAGTTTAATTACCCAGGACAGATGGGTATTGGATATCATACACCACGGCTACAGGTTTTATTTCCATACCTTGCCTCCTTTCAAAGGCATGCCAGACGTTCCTCCTCAACAAAGAATAGAGGCTCACAAACAGGTTTCTCTGTTGCTCCAACTAGGGGCCATACAGCCGGTTCCTCTGCCAGAAGTGGGCCTAGGATTTTATTCTCGCCTGTTCCTAGTACCAAAGAAGGGGAACACGTGGAGACCAATTTTGGATTTATCTATCCTCAACACTTATCTGGACATTCCCAAGTTCAAAATGTTGACGTTACAGCAGCTTTTACCTCTGCTGGGCAAAGATCATTGGATGGTAACTTTGGATCTCAAGGAGGCTTACCTTCATGTTCCTATCAGACTAAGTTGCAGAAAGTATCTGCGTTTCGAGCTGGGACTTCTCACTATCAGTTCTCTGCATTGCCCTTTGGCTTATCTACTGCGCCCAGAGTGTTCACGAAAGTTCTGGCTCCAGTGATAGCTTTCTTCAGACTAAAAGGAATACAGATCTATCCTTATTTGGACGACTGCCTAATTCTGGCTCAAGGAAGGGAAGAGCTTCTTCATCATTTGGAATATGTGATAGCAGTGCTAAGATGCCTAGGGTATTCTGTGAATGAAATAAAGTCCAGTCTAGTACCCTCTCAAGACATGTGCTTTCTGGGTGTGAGACTGAATACAGCATCCCAGATGGCCTTTTAACCCCGGACAAACAAAAGAGTCTATCCCTTTACTTCCATCAACTATCTCATCAGTCCGGGCTGACTGCAAGGACAGTCCTTCAAGCCTTAGGGTTCATGGCATCTTGTATTCTGGTGCTTCCCAATGCCAAACTGCATATGAGGAAGCTGCAATGGTATCTCAAAAATGTATGGACACAGCACTGCCAGGATCTGGACACTGTCATTCAAATAATACCTTGCATTCAAAAGGAATTTTTGTGGTGGGCTCAGGAATGTCACCTAAACAAGGGACTCTCTGTGACCCGGCCAGAGGCGAGTCAGATTTTAACGACAGATGCCTCAGACAAAGCTTGGGAGCTCATCTAAATGGAAAGTGGATACAAAACAAGTGGCCTGTCAGACTACGACATCTACATATCAACATGAAGGAGATGTGAGCAGTCCAGTTTGCATTAATAGCTTTCCAGGAATTACTTCTTCCAGGACAGGTGTTGATTCTAACAGACAACACAACTGTCATGTGGTACATCAACAAGCAAGGGGGAACACATTCTTATCCTCTATGCAGGCAAGCAATGATTTTGTGGGAGACTGCTCTCAGTTTACAACTCAATCTTCAGGCAAGGTTTCTGCCAGGAGCACAGAACTCCTTAGCAGATGTGTTGAGCAGACAATTATGGATCCCCACGAGTGGAAATTGGATCCTCATGTGTTTCAGAAATTGACAGTGTCATGGGGAACTCCAGACATAGATCTGTTCGCTTCTCCACTAAACCATCAGCTGCCAAAGTTTTGCACAAAAGGTTTCATCCCACAGCTTGGAAAGTGGATGCTCTTTCTTTCAATTGGAGCAATCTTCATGTGTATGCCTTTCCACCTCTGCCTCTCCTCCTAAAGGTACTTCTAAAGGTCAGACAGGACAAGCCAAGGATGATTTTAATAGCTCCAGATTGGCCTCGACAGCACTGGTACCCATTACTGAGAAGTCTGGTACAGAAGCCTCCATGGCCTTTGCCTTCGATTCCACACCTGTTGTCACAGGAGGACAGCCATTTGCTCAATGTCAAACTTCACTCTCTTCACCTGACAGCCTGGCATATTCTGTTTTGAACCATAGAGGGTCTCAACTTCCACAACAAGTTTTGAATGTGATTTTGGAAGCTAGAAGGCCTAGCACAAGGAAAGTGTACGCAGATAAATGGAAGAGATTTTTATTTTGGAGTGCAGCAAAGATTTTGATGTTTCTGAGCCTAATTTGAGTGTGGCTCTTCAATATCTTACTGAGTTACTAGACAAAGGTTTGTCTTTCTCTTCTATTAAAGTTCATGCTGCAGCAATTTCTGCTCACTATGATTACGACCCACCATTGTTTTCTCATCCTTTGTTCAAGCAATTTCTTAGAGGGGCAAAGAATATAAGACACCCACGAAGAGCTCCTACTCCTGCTTGGGATCTCAATTTTGTGTTGGAGAAACTCACTCTACAACCTTTTGAGCCTGCAGCTACTGCTGAGTTGAAATATTTATCATGGAAGACTGCTTTTTTGTTGGCCATTACCTCTGCAAGAAGGGTTTCTGAATTACAGGCCCTCATGGCGGTTGAGCCTTTCTTGATTTTCCATAAGGATAGGGTATCATTACGTACTAATCCTTCCTTTATGCCTAAGGTGGTTTCTAGTGTGGCTTTAAACCAAACTATTCATTTGCCTACTTTTTATGCAAATCCCCAAAATAAAGGGGAAAAGATTTTGCACACTTTAGATGTTCACAGGCAGTTGCGTTATTATTTGGACAGAACTAAAGGGTTCAGGCAGTCTCAGCAGTTGTTTGTTTCTTTTGCTTTGAGTTCTCAGGGCAAGCCTGTGTCAAAACAAACTATTTCTAAGTGGATTGGGTTTTGCATTGCTTTCTGTTATTCCCATCATGGCAAGGAGATTCCAGCTGGGATTAGGCCTCATTCCACTAGGGCTACTGCCACTTCAACAGCTTTTTGAGGGGAGTGGCAACCAAGGATATTTTGGAGGCAGCTACTTGGAGTTCTGTGCATACTTTCTCTAGGCATTATCACCTGCCACTTTACTCTAAGTCCAGGGCTGGTTTTGCCACTGCTGTTTTGCAGGGCATTTTGGCAGCTCCTGCTTCCTTGTAGTTAGCCATCCTCCCTTACCTCTGCTTTGGGATTCTACCCAAGTGTAAGGACTGCAGCAATGTGAGATGAAGAACATAGTACAGTTTTGTACCTACCATAAATGTGGATGTTCAAGATCCACATTGCTGCAGTCCAATTACCCTCCCTCCTTGCCCTCTGTAGTTAGAGGTGGTTGTGTGGGTTGGGGTGTACATATTGTGTATATTGTATATGTTGTACATATAGTTAGTGCAAGGGTGGTTGGTTGGTTGTTTGCTATCTTTTGGTTTTGACCTTTATTTTTTGGGTCTTCTGACATCTGGGGCAAGAAAAGACTGAGGATATGACGTCGGTCATGCGCATTTGTACCCTGACGTCCTGATGTCAGTCAAATGCGCCCTGACCGACGTCAGCCTTATACTTTGATATTCGGGCCGACCGAGGACAGCGGACTACCCAAGTGTAAGGACTGCAGCAATGTGGATCTTCGAACATCTACATTTATGGTAGGTACAAAACTGTACTTTTCTCTCCTACACATTTGACTAAACTGTTGTCAACTATAAATATTTTCCAGAATGATACCATAATGTTCTTAATCTGGTGTACAAAAGGTGTATATTCCAAGATACAAGCACGTTGGTATCTAACTGTGCTATTGCCCGTATCTACAACAATTTGAGATTCAATGGTTAACTCATTACTTCCTAATAATGGGGTGTATTTCTTTCCCCATTGTTCAATGACATATTGCTTTACATCACTCATCATCATTACATCGTAATTCCTTTCTTCAAATAATTTTGTAACATAGTCCATTTCCTTTGTCATTTCATCAAATCTTGAAGTCATCCGGGCTACCCTTATACATTGCCCCTTGTATATATTATATAATAATTTTTTAGGGTGGTTACTGGTATATTGTAAGTAATCATTAGAAAAGGTGTTCTTTCTATATATAGCTGATTTGAAACCCCTACTATCATGTGATATAAATGTATCCAAATAAGCAATACCATTATGACTCGTAGAATGAGTAAACCTTAAAAATTCACTGCTGGTGTTAATAAAAGTAATTAATTTGTTTAACTCTTCTTTTTTACCCTTCCATAATATATAGAGGTCATCTAAAAATCTAGTATAATGTATTACTTGCTTGAAGAGAATACTTGGAAATAAGACCTTCTCTTCCCAGTTTAACATAACTAGATTGGCATATATAGGTGCACTGGCTGATCCCATTGCTACACCATTATTTTGCCGGTAGTGTTCACCTTCAAAATAAATGTAGTTATGTTCCAATACAAGCGACATACAGTCCATAATTAAACAAACATGATCCCACTCTAAGTTTGTATGTTTCCTTATGCTTTCACAAAACATCTCCAGTCCCAATTGTTTGGGAATGCATGAATATAAGTCAATAACATCTATAGTTACATAAATCAGGTCACTACAATCTGTTTGTATAGGGAAATTCATCAAAAAATCCCAAGAATCTTTTATTAAATGTGGGATATGACTATACGTATTTTTTAGCCACATGTCCACTGCTACTCCTAAAGGGAAGGTTTTAGCTAAGCTACCTGACACTATAGGTCTAAAAGGGGGGGTCTCTTACACTTTTGTGTACCTTTGGTATACCCACTAGTGTAGCTAGTACTGGATGCTTGACCTTGATAAAATTGTACACATCCGTAATGATTCTGTTGTCTATCCAAAATTCTTCTATACAAGAGTCTATTCTGTGATATGCTATATTAATTTCGTTGAGTGACACTGTTTCATAATTCCCTGATTGGGTCAATAGACAAAATAGTTTAACATATTCCTTTGGCAAGGTAATGTGTTTTCCTGTCTGTATTTAATATAATTAAAAGTTTTTTTTACGGAGACTGCACTGCATTCCCTCTGTGTACAACGTTGTAACAGGGAAGATAGCGCAGTTGTTGAATTCAACGTTTTTACTGATTCTGTAGTCGCACCATGGAGGGATGTGCTGAACAGTCTCTGGCGAAGACTACCTTTGGTAATACCGACATAAATTCCATTATGCAGGAACTAGCGGTACTCCGAGAAGAAGTCTTCAAATTGACGCAACTATGTTCCACTTTGATTTTGAAAGTGGACAAAGAACAGACAGGAAGTGGTGTAGATTTGATTGTTAAAACTAGCGATGGAGTTAATGGTGGAATAAGGGAGCAGGGTGGTGTTAATACCAAGTCGCCGACAAGTAAAGCGGATGCACCAACCAAACGGAGATGTATTAGTGGCACTAAAGGTACCAGCAGCGCTGAAGGAGAGCGTAGCGGCAAAGAAGCTGCATCGGTGACTATCTCTGCAGAACCTGTCCACAACTCACGCAAAGAAAAGGGTAAAGAATTAGCATTTTCAGCGAAGGGAGATACATTATTAGGGCAACCAGAAGCATCTAACAAAAAAAGTGAAAATCGATCTTTCTGTGACACAATTTCCTAGCTTATTAAGGGAGAGTTTGAATTTGAACTCCACTGATATAACTTTTGACTTCTCCTTATATGAATACGAGGATGATGAAGAAGCTCTACGTATAGGAACAAAATCTAAGAGAGTTTTACCTGAAAGAACTTATTCTAATGTGGTGGAGAGAACAACAAAAGAAAAAGGTACTGTTTTTTCATCTGTCAGAGCTATTAACAAATTGACTGATAAGTCACCGGCTGATAAAGCAGTGATTAATGATGGTAAATTGCAAACATTTTTTTCCAATGTTTTTAACTTTAACAATTTTGATCAGGTTAAAGAACGACCTAGAAGTACAGTTCTCATGAATGGGACACTTAAGGACATGATATTTTTACTTGGAAAGAAGCTGAACATGATTAATGGTATCAGAATGGACAATGGTTATTTGCATGAATGTCTGACTTTGAAAATAGTACCTAAGGGTCTTCGGTTCTTTAAACATCCTATGGGTGTAGAATTAACCAAACAAAATATAGAAGTATTTAATCAATTTTTTGATGAATGTGGTTATAGTTTTATGAATATGTTGATAAAATTTAACGATGAAAAGTTATCACAATTAATTGTAGAGGTTGAGGAACTCGATGGTCACATTGTTAATGATTTGATGTTTAAACAATGGGAAGTTTTGTATGTGAAACAGTTCCAGATAGCTGATAAGAAAACAAAAATGGGATATGATAAGAAGTTTGTTAAATTGAATAGGGACATATCACAATACAAAGAGAATAAAGCATATTTGTGGAAATTGGATGATATTGAACGTAGGACAGACAACAGTAATAGACAGACGGGGTAAATTTAATGGGGCAAGATATGACAATACAGAAGGGTATGGAGGCAATAAGAACTACAGACAAAATTTTCAAAGGACGTGGAACCCCCAGTATTGGAAAAGGAAACCTGTGAGAGGGACAGGGAATTATTACCCCAAGAATCGACAGAACAGTTATTAAAGGGAACAAATGATAGATTAGGTCCTACATTAGCATGTAATATGACAAATACTATTCAGATTCACACTAATAGCGATGATAATTTTATAAAAGTGGACGGAGTAACTCATATCCTTAACAATTTTAAAATCTATAATTATACAAATTTAATAATTGATAAAAATCATTTTGATTTGCTATCTAAAGGAATGAAATTTATTCCGACACCCCCATTTGATCTGGTGGACCACTTAAGTGAAGTGAAATTATTCACTAGGAAACTCAATCTAGCTATTATGTTCCAAAATGAAGACCAAGTAGCAAGTAAGGACATAGTGGAAGTAAAGAATAGATTAAAAAACAAAAGTACTTATGTTCCACCAATGAATCCAAAAGTAGAGATGTTCGAAAAATATGTGATTAGGGAAGTTTATAAATTAAACAATAAAACAAGAATGAAGGTCATAAAAGACAATCTGACTATGAAGGAGAGAGAAACACTTACAAAATTTAGGGGAGACAAAGACATCGTGATAATGAAACCAGATAAAGGGGGAGGGGTAGTACTATATGACAAGTTGGAATATGTTAACAAACTATTTTGTCTATTGACCCAATCAGGGAATTATGAAACAGTGTCACTCAACGAAATTAATATAGCATATCACAGAATAGACTCTTATGTAGAAGAATTTTGGATAGACAACAGAATCAATACGGATGTGTACAATTATATCAAGGTCAAGCATCCAGTACTAGCTACACTAGTGGGTATACCAAAGGTACACAAAAGTGTAAGAGACCCCCCTTTTAGACCTATAGTGTCAGGTAGCTTAGCTAAAACCTTCCCTTTAGGAGTAGCAGTGGACACGTGGCTAAAAAATACGTATAGTCATATCCCACATTTAATAAAAGATTCTTGGGATTTTTTGATGAATTTCTCTATACATATAGATTGTAGTGACCTGATTTATGTAACTATAGATGTTATTGACTTATATTCATGCATTCCCAAACAATTGGGACTGGAGATGTTTTGTGAAAGCATAAGGAAACATACAAACTTAGAGTGGGATCATGTTTGTTTAATTATGGACTGTATGTCGCTTGTATTGGAACATAACTACATTTATTTTGAAGGTGAACACTACCGGCAAAATAATGGTGTAGCAATGGGATCAGCCAGCGCACCTATATATGCCAATCTAGTTATGTTAAACTGGGAAGAGAAGGTCTTATTTCCAAGTATTCTCTTCAAGCAAGTAATACATTATACTAGATTTTTAGATGACCTCTATATATTATGGAAGGGTAAAAAAGAAGAGTTAAACAAATTAATTACTTTTATTAACACCAGCAGTGAATTTTTAAGGTTTACTCATTCTATGAGTCATAATGGTATTGCTTATTTGGATACATTTATATCACATGATAGTAGGGGTTTCAAATCAGCTATATATAGAAAGAACACCTTTTCTAATGATTACTTACAATATACCAGTAACCACCCTAAAAAACTATTATATAATATATACAAGGGGCAATGTATAAGGGTAGCCCGGATGACTTCAAGATTTGATGAAATGACAAAGGAAATGGACTATGTTACAAAATTATTTGAAGAAAGGAAATACGATGTAATGATGATGAGTGATGTAAAGCAATATGTCATTGAACAATGGGGAAAGAAATACACCCCATTATTAGGAAGTAATGAGTTAACCATTGAATCTCAAATTGTTGTAGATATGGGCAATAGCACAGTTAGATACCAACGTGCTTGTATCTTGGAATATACACCTTTTGTACACCAGATTAAGAACATTATGGTATCATTCTGGAAAATATTTATAGTTGACAACAGTTTAGTCAAATGTGTAGGAGAGAAGCCGGTATTTGTATATAAAATGGGATACAATTTAAAGAAGCTATTAGAGAAAGGAACCACAGGAGTTCAGAACTACATTAGTGACAATGGGTTAAATGCGACTAAGAAATGTGGTCATTGCAATCAGCGTGGTGATATTATGGAGTCACAGGAACTAGTATTGGATAATATCAACAATAGCAATATAAAGTTTAAGAAGGGGAATTGTAGTACTAGTTTTGTTATATATATGGCTAAGTGCACAGTATGCAGTGGATACTATATAGGAAAAACAGAGAGAGCTTTAAAATGGAGAATTTACGATCATTTGTACTGTGTAAGAAGAAAGGACAAAAATAATGCCTTATACAGACATATAGAAAAATATGGTGAACAACACAAGTTCAGATTGCAATATTGGAGCAGATAAAACATAACCCTAGAGGAGGCTGTATGAAGGAAATGTTAAGTTATAAGGAGGTGTGGTGGCAACTGTATACGGATACATCAACCACACCAGGGTTAAATGACAATATATCTTTAAAACCTATATTAATTCATGGAGTTTCTAGAAGATAATATTTATTTAAATTCATTTGAATTTATTTAGGATGTTCTTCATCTCACATTGCTGCAGTCCTTACACTTGGGTAGTCCGCTGTCCTCGGTCGGCCCGAATATCAAAGTATAAGGCTGACGTCGGTCAAGGTGCATTTGACTGACATCAGGACGTCAGGGTACAAATGCGCATGACCAACGTCATATCCTCAGTCTTTTTTGCCGCATGGTCCGATGCAGAAGCAGTATTGCAAGTGCCGGTTGGCGTTCTGAAATTTTTCGATTTCTGAGTTTCAGACCGAGTCAAAGTTGGCTAAGTACCCGTTAGAATATTTTAGTTTTTTCTTGCCTCAGTGGTTTACCGGATGTCAGAAAAAGTAAATAATTGTATTTCTTGTGGGAAACAGATACCGCATAGAGACTATCATACTTTGTGTATTCCTTGTTTAGGGCCTGAGCACGACGTTGTTGGGTGTCGCTCTTGTGCTAGATTCAATAAGCGCACTATAAAGAGAAGATTAGATTGTGCCAGGTTAGTCTTCGGGAAGCGGTGCAACTATAAAATGCCATCGGATGCTCCGGCGCCGCTTCTTGAAGAAGCGCAAGGACAAAGCAGTTAAGCCTAGGCTAGAAGAACCGTCTGTACCGGACGCCGGTTCTTTAGAGGTGTCGGTGGAGCGGTGGTTCCACCGGAGGTTTCTTTGGGATCCCAGGGAGACTTTGTTATTGCAGGATGTGGCCTCTCAGGAGGCAGGTCAGGCTGATGGGGCTTCTCAGGTTACTATACTCCCCTCCTGCCTAGGGTGGTTAGGCCCTCTCCTTCTGTTTCCAAGGCTTCTCCCAGAGGCAGGCCAGGTTTAGCTTCAGTTGGTGTCACCCCTAGTTCTTCAGGAACTGTGCCCAAGAAGCATATGCTTAAAATGGCAGAAGATTTGATTACTTTGATTAGGGTTCTTTGCCCCTCCTGATAAGAGACCTAGGGTGGAGCCTGAGCTAGGGAGTT
Source organism: Protopterus annectens (assembly GCF_019279795.1). Lineage (NCBI taxonomy): Eukaryota > Metazoa > Chordata > Ceratodontiformes > Protopteridae > Protopterus > Protopterus annectens. The sequence continues at coordinate 388,185,755 of NC_056736.1, forward strand.
TTGAGCAGGCTTGGATGTTTCAGAGTCTTGGCTGAAGACTTGCAGGAGTACTCTCCTTATTCTGATTCTGATGTGGATGATTCTACTCCTTCTGCTTCTCCTCCTGAGGATTTTTCTTTTCAGAAACTCTTCATTCCATGAGGGAGCATTTTAAGTGGGAAGGTCAGGACTTCTCTGATTCCAGGAAAAGGCTTGGGGAATTTTGTTTTTACCCCAGCATAGGCCTTTGGCTATACCTCCTGTTTTGGATGTAGTGGAAGATGTTTTTACAGAGGCTTCTCTTAATCCTGATTCTTTGCCTCCTGCTCCTGTTAAACCGGATAGGTATTACAGGGTGCCTGAAGCTCATAAGTATCTTTTTAGAGTCCTAGGGCAGACCCAGAAACTGTTAGCCAGGGGCCTAAAGGTGTTAAGGCTTCTGTTGTCAAGAATCCGGTTCCTGCAGATAAAGAGGCCAGGGCCTTGGATAGATGGGGAAAGAAAGTTTATACTTCTTCCACTCTAGCTATGAGGGCTTTGAATTGCCAGTTTCACATGTTGAAATACCAAAACTATCTCCTTTCACAATTGAAGTCTAAGGTTGATGCTCTGGCGGAAGGTATTGATTGTAAAGAGTTACAAGATTTAGTACATGTTTCTGAACAGGTGGGTAAGCATTCTTTGCAATGTGGTTTTGATGCTGTACAGGCCTCGTCTAGGGTGGCTGCCACTGGGTCAGTTCTTCGCAGGCACGCCTGGCTGAGGGATCAAAATTTATCTGACCATGTTAAAACAAGGATTTTAGATGCTCCTTTACAATCTGATGTGTTGTTTGGTTCTCCTGTTGAGGCAGTTTTAAAGAAAATGGAAGACAAGGCTAAGTCTATGCAGACTGTTAAAGATTTTTGCAGGTTCAGCCTCCAAAGTTTAGTAGAAATTGGCCTACTAAGGGGTGGACGTATCCTTCTTATGATTCCCAGTCTAGGGGTAGATCTAGACGTGGTAGGGGCAGAGCTCAGGGCTCTTTCAGGCCTAGAACAGGGAGTTCTCCTGCACAGTCTTCGGGTGAGGGCAGGGGTCAGTCCTTTCGTAAACAGACCCAATGACCTACCTTTTCAGCTGCCAGAGCCTTCTCGTCTGGCAGCACCTTTAGGAGGAAGGTTGGCACTTTTCAAAGAAAATTGGAGTTTAATTACCCAAGACAGATGGGTATTGGATATCATACACCACGGTTACAGGTTTTATTTCCACTTTCAAAGGCATGCCAGACGTTCCTCCTCAACAAAGAATAGAGGCTCACAAGCAAATTTCTCTGTTACTCCAAATAGGGGCCATACAGCCGGTCCCTATGCCAGAAGTGGGCCTAGGATTTTATTCTCGCCTGTTCCTAGTACCAAAGAAAGGGAACACGTGGAGACCAATTTTGGATTTATCTATCCTCAACACTTATCTGGACATTCCCAAGTTCAAAATGTTGACGTTACAGCAGCTTTTACCTCTGCTGGGCAAAGATCATTGGATGGTAACTTTGGATCTCAAGGAGGCTTACCTTCATGTTCCTGTCAGACTAAGTTGCAGGAAGTATCTGCGTTTTCGAGCTGGGACTTCTCACTATCAGTTCTCTGCATTGCCCTTTGGCTTATCTACTGCGCCCAGAGTGTTCACGAAAGTTCTGGCTCCAGTGATAGCTTTCTTCAGGCTAAAAGGAATACAGATCTATCCTTATTTGGATGATTGCCTGATTCTGGCTCGAGGAAGGGACGATCTTCTTCATCATTTGGAATACGTGATAGCAGTGCTAAGATGCCTGGGGTATTCTGTGAACGAAATAAAGTCCAGTCTAGTACCCTCTCAGGACATGTGCTTTCTGGGTGTAAGACTGAATACAGCATCCCAGATGGCCTTTTTGACCCCGGACAAACAAAAGAATCTTTCCCTTTACTTCCATCAACTATCTCATCAGTCCGGGCTGACTGCAAGGACAGTCCTTCAAGCCTTAGGGTTCATGGCATCTTGTATTCTGGTGCTTCCCAATGCCAAACTGCATATGAGGAAGCTACAATGGTATCTCAAAAATGTATGGACACAGCACTGCCAGGATCTGGACACTGTCATTCAAATAATACCTTGCATTCAAAAGGAATTTTTGTGGTGGGCTCAGGAATGTCACCTAAACAAGGGACTCTCTGTGACCCGGCCAGAGGCGAGTCAGATTTTAACGACAGATGCCTCAGACAAAGCTTGGGGAGCTCATCTAAATGGAAAGTGGATACAAGACAAGTGGCCTGCCAGACTACAACATCTACATATCAACTTGAAGGAGATGTTAGCAGTCCAGTTTGCATTAATAGCTTTCAAGGATTTACTTCTTCCAGGGCAGGTGTTGATTCTAACAGACAACACAACTGTCATGTGGTACATCAACAAGCAAGGGGAACACATTCTTATCCTCTATGCAGGCAAGCAATGATTTTGTGGGAGACTGCTCTCAGTTTACAGCTCAATCTTCAGGCAAGGTTTCTGCCGGAGCACAGAACTCCTTAGCAGATGTGTTGAGCAGGCGAATTATGGATCCCCACGAGTGGAAATTGGATCCTCATGTATTTCAGAAATTGACAGTGTCATGGGGAACTCCAGACATAGATCTGTTCGCTTCTCCACTAAACCATCAGCTGCTAAAGTTTTGCACGAAAGGTTTCATCCCACAGCTTGGAAAGTGGATGCTCTTTCTTTCAATTGGAGCAATCTTCATGTGTATGCCTTTCCACCTCTGCCTCTCCTTCCAAAGGTACTTCTAAAGGTCAGACAGGACAAGCCAAGGATGATTTTAATAGCTCCAGATTGGCCTCGACAGCACTGGTACCCATTACTGAGAAGTCTGGTACGGAAGCCTCCATGGCCTTTGCCTTCGATTCCACACCTGTTGTCCCAGGAGGACAGTCATTTGCTCAATGTCAAACTTCACTCTCTTCACCTAACAGCCTGGCATATTCTGTTTTGAACCATAGAGGGTCTCAACTTCCACAACAAGTTTTGAATGTTATTTTGGAAGCTAGAAGGCCTAGTACAAGGAAAGTGTACGCAGATAAATGGAAGAGATTTTTATTTTGGAGTGCAGCAAAGGATTTTGATGTTTCTGAGCCTAATTTAAGTGTGGCTCTTCAATATCTTACTGAGTTACTGGACAAAGGTTTGTCCTTCTCTTCTATTAAGGTTCATGCTGCAGCAATTTCAGCTCACTATGACTGTGACCCACCATTGTTTTCTCATCCTTTGTTCAAGCAATTTCTTAGAGGGGCAAAGAATATAAGACCCCCACGTAGAGCTCCTACTCCTGCTTGGGATCTCAATTTTGTGTTGGAGAAACTCACTCTACAACCTTTTGAGCCTGCAGCTACTACTGAGTTGAAATATTTATCATGTAAGACTGCTTTTTTGTTGGCCCTTACCTCTGCAAGACGGGTTTCTGAATTGCAGGCCCTTATGGCGGTTGAGCCTTTCTTAATTTTCCATAAGGATAGGGTATCTTTACGTACTAATCCTTCCTTTATGCCTAAAGTGGTTTCTAGTGTGGCTTTAAACCAAACTATTCATTTGCCTACTTTTTATGCAAATCCCCAAAATAAAGGGGAAAAGATTTTGCACACTTTAGATGTACACAGGCAGTTGCGATATTATTTGGACAGAACTAAAGGGTTCAGGCAGTCTCAGCAGTTATTTGTTTCTTTTGCTTTGAGTTCTCAGGGCAAGCCTGTGTCAAAACAAACTATTTCTAAGTGGATTGGGTTTTGCATTGCTTTCTGTTATTCCCATCATGGCAAGGAGATTCCAGCTGGGATTAGGCCTCATTCTACTAGGGCTACTGCCACTTGACAGCTTTTTGAGGGGTGGCAACCAAGGATATTTTGGAGGCAGCTACTTGGAGTTCAGTGCATACTTTCTCTAGGCACTATCACCTACCACTTTACTCTAAATCCAGGGCTGGTTTTGCCACTGCTGTTTTGCAGGGCATTTTGGCAGCTCCTGCTTCCTTATAGTTTGGCCATCCTCCCTTACCTCTGCTTTGGGATTCTACCCAAGTGTAAGGACTGCAGCAATGTGAGATGAAGAACATAGTACAGTTTTGTACCTACCATAAATGTAGATGTTCGAAGATCCACATTGCTGCAGTCCAATTTACCCTCCCTCCTTCCCCTCTGTAGTTAGAGGCGGTTGTGTGGGTTGGGTTGTCTATATGATGTATATTGTATATAATGTACATATTTTTAGTGCTAGGATGGTTGGTTGTTTGTTTGCTGTCTTTTGGTTTTGACCTTTATTTTTAGGGTCTTCTGACATCTGGGGCAAGAAAAGACTGAGGATATGACGTCGGTCATGCGCATTTGTACCCTGACGTCCTGATGTCAGTCAAATGCGCCCTGACCGACGTCAGCCTTATACTTTGATATTCGGGCCGACCGAGGACAGCGGACTACCCAAGTGTAAGGACTGCAGCAATGTGGATCTTCGAACATCTACATTTATGGTAGGTACAAAACTGTACTTTATTAGTTATCGGTTAGGAATAAGTTTCATCTGTATAGTAAGTATTAATATCAAATTAACAGAATATACAGTAACATACAAATAATATATTTAAGATATTTTGATATGTGGTCAATGAATATTAGATGCTATAATTAAATTAAGGGTTTGGATGGTTGTCATGAGATATAAAGAAAAAAGAAAAAACATATATACTAATAATACATATAGATTTCTATTCATTGTTAATTGATGCAGTAAAATGAATTTTGAGAATTGTTTTAATTACCATTTTAAATGGAATTTTAAATAGATTAAGTAGGTTATTTATTTTATTAGGTTGGTGCATTTTTTGTATTTTTTGTGTTTTTTTTACATTACAAGTGAGCAACATACTTTTAATTGAGTAATACAACTTTAAGGGCTGCTTGTAAAAAAATGGCGCCAGATAAGTTATTTATACACTCTGTAAATGTTAAAGCGTAGTTCTGAGGAAGCCTACATTCAGTAGGTGAAAGCGCTTAACTCTATATGCTTGCTTTGGCAAGGTAATGTGTTTTCTTGTCTGTATTTAATATAATTAAAAGTTTTTTTTTACGGAGACTGCACTGCGTTCCCTCTGTGTACAACGTTGTAACAGGGAAGATAGCGCAGTTGTTGAATTCAACGTTTTTACTTAATATTTTTCCAGTATGTTTAGAAAGGACAGAACTTATTATATACTTTATATATAATAATATGAAATCTTCAGGTATGGACAAAACTTTTGAAACAAATAAAAATTATCTCATGATATAACCCCAAAACATTCTACCATGGAATAATGTATTCCTAGTTTGTTGAAAAAGATGAACAAATTACCTCTCAAACTCTCCATTAGACTAACGATGCTTAGTTCGTGCTTCTGATTCATATTAATGTATCTCATATTTTTAGTATGCATCATCTCAAAAAAGCCCATCAGTGAGTTATTATGAATAAGAAAAGTTAAACAGGTGTTCAGAATCTTTATTATAAGGTGACCACACTAAATATCTCTACAGTCATCGTTCCCTGTACCTCATATTATCCCCTGGTGTACTATAGGGAGAAATTCAGTTGTTATCTCCGTACTTATTAATATGTAGGTCAGTAAATAAAATAGAAAAAAATATAAATCATCTATGGGTACAGTTCATAGAATTACAATTTCATAAAGGCTAAATGCCCCTGTGGGCTATTCCAAGCCCAGCCAGTTACCCAATGTGAGAATCAAACCCTGCACCTTGTGCCTATAAGGTGAAGAGCTTAGCCACTTTGTCAGCCTCCCACCCTTGTAGACATATTTATATTCTTTAACTATATACATATTTTTTTATTTTGATCTCTTTCTATTTCTGTCTGTATACTATGTCTTGTACTATTGGTGTATTCCTAGGTTTTATATTTTAGCTATAATCTCAGTGTAGAGTATCCTATAATAAAACATTAATATTTATCGTTAGATTGTTTAATGCTGTTTAATGTAGTACTATTGTTAGTCAGTCCTATTTTTTCCTTAAATGTTATCTCTAATAGTATCTGAACAAACTTCTGAAAAATCTTCCATTTTAAGATTCAAACTTTCCATAATAAATTGTTCTGAGATATTAAGTTTTATTATCATTAAAAAGAGACAACAGAAAAATATAATCCTAAATTTTTATCAGAAATATTTTTCTATAGGCTAGTATATAAACTATCATTTTGGTATACTGCAGGCATTCATAACTATTTAATGACTGACAGTGGTTTAGAATGCAATTCACTGTACTTTGGTTATTATCTAACTTGTTTTCATTGGCGTCTTAGCACGTGATTCAAAATATTATGATTATTTACTTTTAGTCAGGAAAAAGTAACCTGGACAGTTCTTAGAATTTTCAGAACTTCCGCAGCATCACAAAAGTGCTCATGACCCTAATTAAGCTGCTTCAAGATGGTCATCATGACAAGGGTTTGCAAATGAACAGTTTATCAGCAGTAGTCCACACAAAAATGCCCACGGGTAAATCCTTCGAACCACTAAAAAAAATTTCAAAGTATATTAACTGTTAAAAAGCTATTGTAGTTAAAGAAATGACATTTAATGATTCAGTAAACACTGTTTGTATGAGATGTTTCATGTAAAGCAGACTGTCATTTTTAAAGGAGACGTAGCATATAAGCTTGCATTAAAAGCATGACAGTTATGTATGATCCAGGGTTCACTTGTAAAACTGTGAAAGTTACTCTGATTTATTTGATATCATTCCAGCAACTGATATATATATATATATATATATATATATATATATATATATATATATATATATATATAAGCTATATTTTTATACTTTGTTTATAGCATAACATGTCATTCCTGGGTGCTATTTCATGTCAAGTATACTATCAGTAGCACACTACTGGACCATTTTAAGAACCCAGAATGTAATTTAACATGCATCTTTGGTGTCATTTGTTGCATCTTGTATTATATTAATAGTACACTACTCAACTATGCCAAGATATCAGAAGGTTTGCCGCCTAACATAAGTTTCATCATAATAGTGGTTAACTTTTAAGAAAATAAATAGTTTAACATTTTAAACTTTAAATGAAAATAAGTGGATTTAATTTCATATATATAACTAAAAAGGGAACTAGTAACCATTTGAAGTAGGGAAAGAAATGATTTACCTTGTAAAAAGTAATATTCAGCACCTGTTCATAAGCATTCAAGTAGTTCTTTAATAAGAATGTATAACCATGAAATACATTGATTTTCATTTGTCCTTCAGTTTTTTTTTTTTTACCGTTTTGTCTTTTATTAACCAACCATCTCTTGTTGCATTTCTCTTCAACAAAGTTGATAGATTCTAGTCCATTTCTTCTGGGGGTTTTTTCCTAGGATTTTATTTTTCCTGTAAAGTCCATTGCATCTTCCAAGGTGTTAAAAAATCTTTCCTTCTGGAAGGTGAATGTTTATTTTGCTAGAATTAAGATTTGTGATTTAATATTGTTTTTCTTTAAGCTTTTAACAAGTGGCACACATGCTTTTCTCTTTGACATCATTAATGTGGAATAGTCATTGTTAAATCTTATAGTATTTTCTTTAATTTTAACTGGGTAATTCGTCCATTCAGCTTTTAAGACTAAAGCATTATCTTGACTTAAAAATCTTAGGATCACTGACCTTGGTGAAGGTTTTTTTTTTTAAGATGAGTTGAAAAATGATCTATGTGCCCTTTCGATGCCAAAGGAAAAAGCTTCAGTTTCAGGTAGGTACAAAGTTTTAGGCAGCCAGGTGTTAAGGAATTGAATCATATTGTCTCCCTCTTTTTATTCAGGAATCATGTAAATCCTGATGTTATTCCTTTTAGATCTGTTCTGTATGTCTTCTGTTTTTTTCCCAGAATAAGTTGTTTTGTTTCAGAAGAAATTCAGTGTTGTTCTAACTTTCAAGTAATCATCCATCAAAATCGGACGTTGCCTCTTCTGTACTTGAGATCTGTGATGGTTGTTGTGTAAGAGATTCACTCAGCACTTCAATTTGTTTTTTACATTCCTCTTTAAAATTGCCAATTTTGCTTTCTAATTTATCTGTCTTTACAAACAGCTCATTGATGTTGCTTAGTATGGTCTATATTTCTTATTTTCTTTGACCTGTCTTATGCACTGGGCTTAGAGCGGCTCATTCTGATACAGTTAGTTCTTTCTAGTTTTTTTGGCAGGAAAAAGCTATTAAAAGAGTAATAAACTTGTTATTTTTTGTAGTAAATCTTTCAGCAGATGTTCAACTATAAATTCATTAAGTGTTGAAACATTCTATTTGATTTTTTTAAGCAAAAATCCTGTCAGAGATATTAAAATGAAGCGGAGCTAAAAAAAAGAGTGCTGTTAACTGCTCACCATCTTGGCCACACCCCCTCCCTCCTAATTAAGTTTTTCTAATTTCATATGTTCATAGGTAGGTACTAGGCTATTGGCCCTAGGGCCTATATAAGCCTAGCCAAAAGGTACCCTGGCTTTTGCCACCCAAGAACATTACTGTGCCCCTGTCGAGCAGAGCTACAGAAGTGATCCACAGGGTGAATTTCCTATCTCCCATCCAATCATCAAGATTTTTCTTGAAGAGTGCTAATGAGGAGCTTTGTTATATATATATATATATATATCAAAGTAGTTTGTTCCAGAGTATGGGAAGTCTCTGGGACAGGAATCTATCCCTCCAGCATGTTCTGTTTCTGGTGGTGACAAGGTTTAGGTCCCTAGAGAGTGTAGCTCGGAGGGATTTCTTTGTGGAGCATGTCCAACAGCTCTGGGTTTGACATAGCTTTGTATGATAGGCAGAGATCGCCTCTGAGTAGGCGATATGCAACGGAGTAAAGCTGGAGTTTTTTTAGACTGCCTGCATAGGGCATCTGTTTGAGGCCGGTAATCCTCTTTGTGAGGTATTTCTGCGGCCTTTCCAGTTGTTGTAGATGTCTTGTGAGGTACATACTAAAAGGGGTGTTGTACTCTATAATGGGTCTAATGAGTGACTAGTAGAGGGGAACAATGGCCTCTTTTTTTCCTGGATGAGAAACCTTTTGTGATGAAGTGCGCCACGTAGAAGAATTTCCTGACTACTGTGACAATGTGATTATCAAAGGAGAGACTACTGTCCACCTGTGTCCAAGGTCTCTTATCACACTTTCAGTGTTAGACTACTGCCTATGTGGTAGTTCATGGGTACAGAGTTTTTACCAAAAGGGATGACAATGCACTTTTTGGCACTGAGCTTGAGGTCATGGCTTTGACACCAGGCATCTGTCTCAGTGAGGCCCTTTTGTAGGATGTCCACATCGTTAGGAATTTTGATTATGGCTCCTAGTTTGCAGTCATCTGCGAACTTCGTTAGCCAAAGACCTTCTGTGTTAGCCTGTACTTCAGAGAAGTAAATAAACAGGAGAGGACCCAGGACTGAACCCTGTGTTACTCCACTTGTCACTGGTCTGAAGTTGGATTTGGAGTCTGCTACTTTCACAGTGTGGGTTCTTTCAGTGAGCCAGTCGGCAGCCCACCTTGTGACATAGGGATTTATACCTAGTTTAGTGAGTTTATCTATAATTCCAGAGTGGGGGATGGTGTCGAAAGCCTTGGCGAGATCTAGATAGGCTGTGTGAACCACCCTACCCTCATGTACGGCTTTGGTGACCTCTTCAAAGAAGTCCATCAGGCTTAGGAGGGATGATCTGCCTTTTACAAACCAGAACTGGGTGGGATCCAGAGTTTGGAGATTACCAATGTCATTGTTTATAAATTCCATGATGATACGTTCCATAGCCTTGCAGACCAGGCTAGTCAGGCTAATGGGGCAGGATCCGTGGTGGCTCCCCCTTTGTGGAGTGGGATAACCGTCGCTGTGCACCATTCAGTGGGCACAAAGCCTGAGGTGAGACCGTGATTGAACATGGTACTTGGGTGGGGTGCCAGTTCATTCTGTAGTTTGTGTAGAACGCAGCCTGGGATGTTGTCAGGTCCCATGGATGCTGTGTTCTTTGCTTTGGATAGTGTGTTTTTTACCTGTGCAGCCGTGATTACAGGAACTTTGCATTCTTCTGGTATAGGGATGGGCCCTTTAGCAGATGAGAGGGAGGTAAAGTTATCACTGAACCTATCTGCCAGGATGTTGGCAATGTCAATTGGTTCTGTATATTTAGTCCCATTGTGCTGTAACTCAGAGAAGATCTGAGTGTTGCCATTGAGATTCTTGACATAGCTATAGAATGCTTTGTGGTTGTCTTTAGAATCAGTGGCGATTTTGTTTTCGTAATTGGCTTTGGAGGATTTTATGAGGGATCTCAACTTCTTACTGAGGCTGACCAGGGAGTTCCTCCAATCATGAAATTTTACTCTTTTTTTTTTGCAACAGTTTCTTTCTTCTGTTATAAAGTTTGTTTATGGCAGGGGACCTCCAGATTGGCTTTCTTTTTTTAGAGGATAGCATCTTGGTTCTGTTAGGGATTGCACGATCCATGCACTCGTGTAAGTGCTTGTAAAGTGCATTTGTGTAGGATTCAGCAGTCGTACCTCTATTGTATGTTAGCACGGGTGTCGTGAACTTTGCCACTTCTGTCTTAAGAAGCATGAAGGTGGCTTTGGAGAAATTTTTTACGGTGGTTTCCCTAATTGGGGGGGGGGGGTGGGATGTGGATGTTTAGGGTGATTAGCTTGTGGTCAGATCTGACCAATGAGGAATTGACCTCTGGTGTGGAATACCGGTTGCCCATGTTGGTAATGACCAGGTCTAGGATATTTCTGCCCCTGGTGGGGGTGTGGATAAGTTGATCCAAGGCGCTGGAATTTATGAATTCCAGAAAACGTTGAGCACAAGAGTTGGTACATGAGTAGTTTTCCCTGTTAATGGTGGGGTAGTTGAAATCGCCCACTATTAGGGTGTTGGGTTGTACTCTAATATTTTCCAGTGTATCAAGAAATGAGGAGTGGGAATCCTGGGTCATGGTGGGGGATCTGTAGCAAGCTACAATTTGGATTACGGTCTTGCCCAGAGTTAGTTGCACTTGGATAATCTTGGATGCATTATGCTGAGCAACTAGCCTGGAGGTGTGGATATCCTTAATGAATATGGACATGCATCCACCTTTAGTGTTTCTGTCCAGGTTAGGTGGCCGAAAGGTGTGGCATGAATTATAGCCTGGTAATGCAGGGATGCTCTCTGGAGCCTTGAACCAGGTCTCTGTCACTGCACAGATGTCATGTTCTCCATTTTAAGGAGTGCCTCGGGTGAGTGCATTTTGAGGTTTAGACTTCTAGCATTGAGTAGCATTACCCTCAGATTTTGCTTGCTTGTACCTGTTACGCTCGTGAATTTGTCATTTGAACCTTGCCTAAAAAAGGCACTATAGTGGTGGCAAGAGCCTTAGCCAGTATCCGGAATCCCAAGGGTGACAGGTGCAGGTCATCTCTGGCAATGCATCTTGGTTTGTCGATCATATCATCCCAGGCAGACAGATACTGGATCCCCTTAGAATGACACCAGAAGCTTAGCCAATTGTTGAAGTCATTCATTTTGTCCTTGTACTGCGGTATCATTCTGGGCAATGGCAGGATGCTACTCATGGCTAGGGTCATACCTGCCTGGGCTACAAGATCAGACAGCTCCTCCATGTCTCTTTTCATGTAGTCCAGGGAGGTATATCTCAGGTCATTCACACCAACATGGACAATGAGAGTCATACTTGTTGTGAAGTGACCTGAATGCATGTGTTATGTGGTGGATCCTGGTACCCGACAGGCAGCTGACAGTAACTTTCTCCTTGTTTAGCCTGATGAGTGGAACATCAGTGTGCCTGATGTCACCAATGACTAGAGTGTTGGGTATGTTGTTATGCCTTATGGACTGTGGTTGAGTGGCACACTGAGTTTGTGGGCTATGTGTCATTTGGTTTGTGTTGGGGGGTGGAAGTTGCTTGCGTTTCTGCTTTGGAGGTCCCTGTTGCTTGGGCAGATTTTTATTGAGAGCCTCCACAAATGTAGGTGTGTGTTTTCTGTTTCTATGTGTGTGTTTTGGTGGTGTAGGTTTTGAGGGACTATGTGATGAGTGTGGTGTGGTGCAAGTGTTTTCCTGCTCCTCTTGACTGTCTAGTCCAGTCTTGGGTGAAGAGAGCTTTGTTTCCAGTTTGGCTATATAAGTGCATCTCTCACGGGTTGTAGTGTTGGGTGGTAGGAGGAGAGGGTTGTCTGTGTACATGAGGCAATTGCTGCATTGCCCCAAGATGCCCAGATTCATCAGGTAGACAGGAGAAAACACTCGGAGCTGACCCTTAGACATGCCTGGATAGTTGCTTATGTATTAAGTACTAAAAACTGTTTTCCTTTAGACAAGTGAGGAAAGTTGAGTGCTGTAGTAATTTGTAGCTTGTTTAGTGCTTAGAAGTTCTAGACAAGTGCTGAGCTCAAAGAAACCGATCTGAGTGCTGAAACTAAAAAACTAGCTAGTTCTAAGAAACAAAATTAAGCTAGAAGGCTTCCCTTCAACACAGAAAGGCTTGGGGGCTCAAAAGCTTACAAACAGTCCTGGATACAGCAAATCTGTATCTGGACTAGACTACTTACAAGAAAGGCAGGAAACAAGCTTAGAAATTATTTTATGTATTTATTTATTTATTTTTTTGTAAAGTGGAAAGGAGGAGCAGAAGATAATTCAAGGTTAAGAAACCATAAGTGGGTTGGCCTTCTCAAATGTTCTCCCTGTATTAGGTAGAATGAGGTAATGACACTAGACTGGGAAGAGTGTCCCAGATCAAATTTACAGTAGGGGTGGGCAACTGCAAAGCCACCAAGTATCAGAACAAAAAACCCAAACAGATGCTTAATAAATGTAGACAATTTCCAGTTAGTACCTCACACACAGTGAATCTAGCTAGAAAAGTATGCAGCAGACAATAAAAGTGCTATAAATTAAAAATAAGCAAAAAACAGGATACTTAATGTTGTATATTACAGATCCATTTGCTCAGTGCCCTTCCTCTGATTAGCTCAGCGTGAAATGACAGAAACACTTACAAGTTAACTTCTTAGGTAACAGAAAGTTGAAACCTGAAACAACTTTAAAAAAAGGTAGAAAGAACCAATGAGGTGCTTACTCCAAGCTGTAGTCCAGGTATCCCCAATCAGCCAATGACCATAAACAATCCACTCATACTGAAATGCAAAACGGCTTTGGCTAAAGTGAGATGGCCCTGAACATGTGCTCAGACACACAGCCTCCTCAAATAACTGGGCCCAAAACACAAGCCTGAATATGGACAATGCTACAAATACCCACACTACTTAGGTAGAAAAACTGCAGAAATGTTTATCACAGCAAAAAAGCAGCAGTGAGCCTTCAAATGAGAGTTTCAAACAGATAAAGGAGTAACGAGACTCTAGAGAAAGCTTTTAACAGAAAACAGTTGAGCTGTTTAGTATACTGCTTTTGGAGTTGTATAGCCTTTCAAGCTGTATGTTTTCCTTGAATGAATGTATTTTTTTCTTGAAAATATTCTACATCTCTTGGTTAGTTTTACCAATAATATGACAGTTTTATTGACAAAATCCTTTTTTCATTTCAAAAACAGAAATTCATCTTTAACTTTCTTATAATTTGTATTGTGCTTTATCATTTTTTTCTTTTGATAAGAAAATTTATTGCCAGTGTGTTCCTCCTTTTTCACTAGAGGATAACTATTCAGCTATGCTGAATGCAGATGGAATGAAGCATTAACTATTCTGTTGTTGATGCAAATGTTATAAATGATTTTGTTTCTGATATATTTATCAGTCAGTTGTAGGTTTGACTCGGTGAGATCTTGTGAAGATCTGTTTTAACTTGTTTTGGTTATGTTCTTTGTTCCATTCTGTGTTAGGCAAATTGAAGCTGTAGATTGTGTGGAAATAGGAAAAACATTTTTCTAGTTGTCTTATTGAGCACCCTTTGTCTACTTTATCTATGCAAAGTTTCATTGGTAGGCCTTGAAGGTGAGTGAAAATATGGGGATGCTATTTACCCCTTCCAAGAAGAAATAGACTCGGACAACAGTTGCATCAGACCTGGCTGGGGGAGCTTACAAAGGATGAGTTGGGGTCCTGAGGAACTGGAATGTATTCAAGGATATGTGGGTGCCAAACACACTTGTTCTAATAACAGGCAGTATTTTAATGTGGTGCTTCGACAAGCAAAGAGGTATCTACTCTTACTGGGTTTGCAGACTGTCTGTGTTAGCTTGAGAAACAGCTCTTCAAAGATCAGTGTCCTTCAGGTGGTCTGAATCCCTTCAGAGGAAAAATACCTCACTAAACAAGGTGAACAGATTTTCTTCCAAGTCTCACAAGTGGAGGCCAGATACAGGGATTTTCAAATCCATTATACAGCACATAGAAGGGGGTCCCATCACAGATGTCATTGCTTCCTCTCTGAACTGTCAGATCAGACGTTTCTGCATTATATCCCCTTGCAAATAGGCTTTCATAACCAGTACCTTCACCCTCAGTTAGGAGAAGGGGATAGTGCATTTCCTTAATTTCCATGATACTCTGCATCCTAGTGAAAACCGGAGAGTAACATGAAAACCTGGTTCTGATAGCCCTTTTCAAAATGAGGCAGCCTTGGTGCTCACTACTGCTGCAGCTGAAGAAGGGGAAAGCTGTTACCTTAACCACACCTTATTAACACAGCTTGTTCGATACCCTTGCACGCACTAATCTAACTAGTCAGGCTGACAGCGTGGAAGAGTGGTATTTGACCCCCCCCCCCCTTTGGGAGACCTTTCTCTAGAGGTGCCTTTTATCTTTAAGGAAGCCTGTAAGCCTACTAACCAGGGAGCCTTACTTTGATAAATGGAAGAAATGTTCATTATAGTGTGCATTTTACCACATCCCACCTGAGGAAATGTCTGTCCAACAGGCCCTTAATCAACTCTTTTTTAATGCAGGCCTGGTCTGTATATTTGTTAAAGCCCACCTGTCTGCCGTATTAGTATGTTTACCCTCTTTGTCCTGTTCCCCTGTAGGCAGACTTTTCTGCAAAGGGGAAGCTTCGTATTGTTCAGTGTTGCAGAAATACTAACTCTTGGGACCTTTGCCGCATTAGGCCTAACAGTCCAGCTTGATGTCCAGAGTTTTTCAGTGGGTGCCCTTTCACCTGGTCATCAGGACATCCGTGATCCAAGAGGTATATCTGCCCACATGATCTTTCTTTCTTACCGCAGTTCATAAAAGGAAAAATCTGCAGTTGATGCAAGTGATCATATTTGTTAGTTTGTCAGTTCAGCCTAGATTCCAGAGTGCAGATAAGTACCCCCCGTTGTTATTGTTGCTTTGTTTAATTACTGTACACTGGATGTAGGGTATCTGTTACTGATACCATTTGGTATGGGTTGTTAGACAGATATGGTGACAGGCTATATGTACAAGTTCCACAGCATAAATACACATTGTTAAGGTACATAAAGAATTTACACACCCCTGTTAAAATGCATGTTTTTTGTGATTTAAAAAATGAGACCACAATAAATAATTTTAGAACTTTTCCCAACTTTAATGTGACCTATGACCTGTACAATTCACTTGAAAAACAAATCTGTTAGGGGAAAAAATATAAAAAAATAAAAAACATACAGGACACTGGTTGCATAAGTGTGCACACCCTTAAACGAATACGTTGTTGAAGCACCTTTTGATTTAATTAGTCTTCTTGGGTAGGAGTCTATCAACATGGCACATCTTGACTTGGCAATATTTGCCCACTCTTCCTTGCAAAAGCACTTCAAATCTGTCAGGTTTTGAGGGCATCTCTTGTGCACAGCCCTCTTTAGGTCACCCAACAGATTTTTTATTGGATTTAGGTCTGGGCTCTGGCTGGGCCATTCCAAAACTTTAATTTTATTCTGATGAAGCCATTCTTTTGTTGATTTGGATGTATGTTTGGGATCATTGTCATGTTGAAAGGTGAAATTCCTCATCATCTTCATTTTTCTAGCAGATGCCTGAATTTTTTGGGCCAAAAGTGACTGGTATTTGGAACTGTTCATAATTCCCTCCACCTTGACTAAAGCCCCAGTTCCAGCTGAAGAAAAGCAACCCCAAAGCATGATACTGCTATCACCATGCTTCACCGTGGGGGTGGTGTTCTTTTTATGATGCAAAGTGTTGTTTTTGTGCCAAACGTACCTTTTGGAATTGTGGCCAGAAAGTTCAACCTTGGTCTCATCAGACCATACCCATAACACATTTTCCCACATGCTTTTGGGAGATTTGATGTATGTTTTGCAAAATTTAGCTGGGCCTGGATATTTTTCTGTGTAAGAAAAGGCTTCCATCTTGCAACCCTACCCCATAGTTCAGACATATGGAGAATACGGGAGATTGTTGTCACATGTAGTACACAACCAGTACTTGCCAAAAATTCTTGCAGCTCCTTCAGTGTTGCTGTAGGTCACTTGGCAGCCTCCCTGACCGTTTTTTATCTTGTCTTTTCATCAGTTTTGTAGGGACATCCAGTTCTTTGCAACATCACTGTTGTCCCATATTTTCTTCACTTTTTGATGACTGTCTTCACTGTGTTCCATGGTATAGCCAATGGTGTGGAAAATTTTTTGTACCCTTCTCCTGACTGATACCTTTCAACAATGAGATCCCTTTGATGCATTGTAAGCTCTCTGTGAACCATGGCTTTTGCTGTAGCAGGCAACTGAGTAAATGTCAGGAAAATCCTACTAGGACAGGTGAACTATATTTGGGGTTAATCAGAGTCTCTTTAATTGATGGCAGGTGTGTACCCAAGAAGACTGAACGTTGTAATTAAATCAAAAAGTGCTTCAACAAAGTATTAGTTTAAGGGTGTATGCACAACATAGTATTAGTTTAAGGGTGTGCACACTTATGCAAACAGCACATTGTACATTTTTTATTTTTTATATTTTTTCCCTAACAGATTTGTTTTCAATTGAATTGTACAGGTTATAGGTCACATTAAAGGTGGGAAAAGTTTTGAAATGATGTGTTGTGGTCTCATTTTTATATATGTAAAAAAAAAAACTGGTATTTTAACAGAGGTATATGAACTTTTTATATCCATTGTATGTTCATATGAGATGCTTTTCGCAAAATTTATTTTTAATATTGCAGTTCCTTGGCTAGTGTGTGCTGGAATTGTACTTTCAATATTTTTTTCTCTAGATTTGGTATCTGTACGATGGCAGAAATTGGGCTACTGTTGGCCGAAAGAGGAGAAGAGGCGGAAGACATGGCCGAAGGCAGGAAGAGAGGAGAAAGGCCAGGACTGTGGTAGTGAGGGTCGGAACGCTGAATGTTGGCAGTATGACTGGTATAGGGAGACAGCTAGCTGATATGATGGACAGAAGGAAGGTTGGTATATTGTGTGTGCAAGAGACCAGATGGAAGGGGAGTAAGGCTAGGTGTATCGGAGGTGGGTTCAAATTGTTTTATCATGGTGTGGATGGGAGGAGAAATGGCATATGAGTTATTCTGAAGGAACAGTATGCTAAGAGTGTTTTGGAGGTGAAAAGAGTGTCGGATAGAGTGATGTTTATGAAGCTGGAAATTGATGGTGTAATGATGAATGTTGTTGTGCATATGCTCCACAAGTTGGGTGTGCAATGGATGTGAAAGAAAAATTTTTGAGTGAATTGGATGAAGTGGTGATGACTGTACCCAAGGGTGAGAGAGTGGTGATTGGAGCAGATTTCAATGGGCATGTTGGTGAAGGGAACAGAGGGGATGAGGAAGTGATGGGTAGGTATGGTGTTAAACAAAGGAATGCAGAAGGTCGGATGGAAGTGGATTTTGTGAAAAGGATGGACATGGCTGTGGTGAATACGTATTTTAACAATAGGGAGGAGCATAGGGTGACATACAAGAGTGGAGGAAGATGCACACAGGTGGATTATATCTTATGTAGGAGGGCCAGTTTGAAGGAGATTGGAGATTGTAAAGTGGTGACCGGAGAAAGTGTAGTTAGGCAGCATAGGATGGTGGTTTGTAGGATGATGTTGGTGATCAAGAAGAGGAGGAGGAGTGTGAGGGCAGCACCAAGGATCAAATGGTGGAAATTGAAAAGGGTAATGATGAGGTGGAGTTCAGGGATGAGTTAAGGCAGGCACTGGGTGGTAGTGAAGAGTTACCAAATAGCTGGGTAACTACAGCAGAGCTAGTAAGGGAGACCGCTAGAAAGGTGCTTGGTATCACATCTGGACAGAGGAAGGACGACAAGGAGACGTGGTGGAATGAGGAAGTACAGGAGAGTATACAGAGAAAGAGGTTGGCAAAGAAGAAGTGGGATTGTCAGAGAGATGAAGAAAGTAGACAGGAGTATAAGGAGATGAGGTGCATGGCAAAGAGAGAGGTGGCGAAGGCTAAGGTTAAGGCATATGAAGAGTTCTATGAAAGGTTGGACACTAAGGAGGGAGAAAAGGACATGTACTGATTGGCTAGACAGTGGGACCGAGCTAGGAAAGATGTGCAGCAGGTAAAGGTGATAAGGATAATGAGGGAAACATACAAGCGAGGAGAGTGTGTTGAGGAGATGGAAAGAGTACTTTGAGGGGTTGATGAATGAAGAGAATGAGAGGGAGAGAAGGTTGGATGATGTAGGGATAGTGAATCATGAAGTACAATGGATTAGCAAGAAGGAAGTAAGGATAGCTATGAAGAGAATGAAGAATGGAAAGGCTGTTGGCCCAGATGACATACCCGTGGAAGCATGGAGGTGTTTAGGTGAAATGGCAGTGGAGTTTTTAACCAGATTGCTTAATTAAACCTTGGAAAGTGAGAGGATGCCTGAGGAATGGAGAAAAAGTGTTTTGGTACTGATTTTTTAAGAATAAGGGTGATGTGCAGAGCTGCAGTAACTACAGAGGGATTAAATTGATCAGTCACAGCATGAAGTTATGGGAAAGAGTAGTGGAAGCAAGGTTAAGAAGGGAGGTGATGATTAGTGATCAGCAGTGTGGTTTCATGCCGGGAAAGAGCACTACAGATGCGATCTTTGCTCTGAGAATGTTGATGGAGAAGTACAGAGAATGTCAGAAGGAGTTGCATTGTGTTTTTGTAGACTTAGAGAAAGCATATGACAGGGTGCCTAGAGAGGAGTTGTGGTATTGTATGAGGAAGTCAGGAGTGTCAGAAAAGTATGTAGGAGTGGTACAGGATATGTACGAGGGTAGTGTGACAGTGGTGAGGTCTGCGGTGGGAGTAACGGATGTGTTTAAGGTGGAGGTGGGGTTACATCAAGGATCACCTCTGAGCCCTTTCTTATTTGCAGTGGTGATGGACAGGTTGGCAGATGAGATCAGACAGGTGTCCCCTTGGACTATGATGTTTGCAGATGACATTGTGATCTGTAGTGAGAGTAGGGAACAGGTGGAGGAGACCCTGGAGAGATGGAGATATGCTCTAGAGAGAAGAGGAATGAAGGTCAGCAGGACTAAGACAGAATATATGTGTGTGAATGAGAGGGAGGATAGAGGAATGGTGAGGATGCAAGGAGTGGAGGTGGCGAAGGTGGATGAGTTTAAATACTTGGGGTCAGTAGTTCAGAGTAACAGTGAGTGTGGAAGAGAAGTGAAGGAGAGTACAGGCAGGATGGAGTGGGTGGAGAAGAGTGTCAGGAGTGATTTGTGACAGACGATTACCTGTAAAAGTGAAAGGGAAGGTCTACAAGAGGGTAGTGAGACCAGCTATTTTATATGGGTTGGAGACAGTGGCATTGACAAAAAGGCAGGAGTTTGAGCTTGATGTGGCAGAATTAAAGATGCAAAGATGTTAAGATTTGCACTGGGTGTGACGAAAGTGACAGGATTAGGAATAAGTATATTAGAGGGTCAGCACAGGTTGGAAGGTTTGGAGACAAAGCCAGAGAGGCACGATTACGTTGGTTTGGACATGTGCTGAGGAGGGATGCTGAGTATATTGGGAAAAAGATGCTAAGGATGAAGCTACCAGGTAACAGGAAAAGAGGAAGGCCTAAGATAAGGTTTATGGATGTGGTGAGAGAGGACATGCAGGTGGTTGCTGTGACAGAGCAAGATGCAGAGGACAGGAAGAAATGGAAACGGGTGATCTGCTGTGGCGACCCCTAATAGGAACAGCCGAAAGAAGATGATGACTATAACGGGATGGAGGAGTGGGAGGGGTTAGGGTTTACACCTGCCAAGAATTCTTCCTACAGTCAGAAAATCAGGGACTCTTGTCAGGAAATTCAGTTCTGGTGAGTACTTGTCGGGTATGTTATGTCATTCTGAGAGGTAATGTATTTCTGAAGTATATTTCCTCCAAATGATTACTGTTTAATTTGGGTTTCCTATTTGTTTTAAATGATTTTTATCAGAATAGTCTTTTGCTTGTTTTAACTAGCATCCTGTGTAAAGTGACCATTAGCAGAAAATTAGATTAATCAAAATAATCCCTTTTATGATGCATCTTAGAAGAAGTACGCAGAAAGTCTGATGGGCTTTATAAAACTGAAACAAAGGATCTGTCCTCCATTTGGTTAAATTGCATACTTTTTTGTCTTGTTTTAAATATGAATAATACCTGGATTCAGGCAAACCTGAAATATACACATTGCAGGAACAGGAAATAGAAATATAGGTATTATACATTCTTTCATTTCTTCAGTATGATTTTTAAACCCCATTGCTTGTCAGGTGTAGTCGTTTCAAGAAACATATCACTTGCCAGAACAGTATAGCAAATATCTTTTTAACATGTGCAGCTTGTTTATACACTTGATCATTTGTTGTATTTACCAAATTATTGACTGTTTTTATAAAACTATTGCTAGCATGATTCTTAAGTTTGAAATAGAAGTGTGCACATTTATTGTTGAAATGGGTGGGGCAGTGGGTGGGGCAAAGGATGGGGCTTTTGTCAGTTTTTTTTTTTCCTTTTCTAAAAGTGGCAACTCTGGGGGGAGTACATATACTTTAGGTCTGGGGGGGCAAGCTCCCTATAGTGGAGGTGCTTCACAGGCTTGCTCTGGCTGCAAAAAATGTTTTATGTTTTTTGATATTGAAAAATCAATAAACCACTACACATACTTATGTAACTCAACCAAACATAAGACCAGTTCCACATCAGAACTTTCATAGTCCATATTTATTTTGTTTGAAAGCAGAGTATGTCAGTCATTGTCCGTCTTGTGGAAGATTTGTCAGAAGACCATCAAACAGAATGCAGAGTTTGCAAGACGACTTTAATTTAAAAAGGCTGCATGCTTTTTCTAGGGCTGCCACTTCTGCCAGATCATCCTTGGACATATAACCTAAAAGTACAAAGAGAAGCTCCCACATGAGAAGGGACACTAGGGGGCTGACAACATAAGAATCTACCCTAGGCTTATGGGAGTTGGGGCTGGTGAGGTGCTTCTGCAGCCACCATCCTTGATGCCTACCTGAGTCACCCCCTTCAGAGGTCAATACCCTATTGGAAAAAAATGATGTCCTTCCCAAAGCCAAAGTCCTGCAAATTTCAGTTGGTCTAGATGCATGTGGTCCCAGTGCCCATATACTGCTTACTAAAGGCAAGGGTAGTATACCCCCTCTTTTTTCCTAGTTCATTAGGCCATCTGTGACTTATGTATCAAAGTTGTCCTGCCTTTGACTGAAGACTTTAGAGGTGGGCATCACCTCATTCACTCCAGTAGAGCTCTTTTGATTGTGTACCTTGAGCCATTAAAAATGAAGCTATTACTTTACACTTCAAACAAATAGTCATTGACAGAAGTCAAATATCAGTACATTTGTGTTTGCTATCATGTATGCTTCAAGATAAAATATTCTGATACCTTATATGTAGCAAGGTTTTGGAATTATTAATGCAAATATGAAGAAACAATATTTGACGCCTAGAGGCGCAGTAGGATGTAACTGCAGAAATGCCTGGAGGCATCACTCGGCTGTAATGAGTTAAAGCAGGCAGTAAGATGCTCAAACCCCAGACATCCACCTACACACACCCCCCCCACCAAGCTCCCTCCCAGGATCTGATTGAGACTGACACAGGACTTCATGTTTCTCTGTTTCTCCTAAACAAACTGCAGCCTCTTACAGATGAGTTGTCAGTGTTTCAAGTCCCCATCAAAAATAAATAAGTAAAAGGAAAGACAGAAGCTTTCCTTGTCTAAAGATTTTGATTCTTCAGACTCTGAGGTGGACAAACTAGCTTATGCTGACCTGAGGTCCTCCCTCTCCTTCCTACTTGTCTGACAATGAGGGCACTTTATTTTGTCTGTCACAGCTAAAAGATTTCTCATTTATCGACACCCTCCACACAGTGAAGAGCTTCAAGTGGGGGGAAAAAAGAGCTCTAGTGGTATGTCTAGAACAGATGCAATGAACTTCTGAGATTACCATTGCCGAAGTCCTTAGCTATACCTCCAGTTAGAAGCTATGGGGGAAGCATTCACCTGTGTATATTTGGTGTTGGATTGCTAGCTACCTGCTCCTAAGCTGCCTGACCATTTGTGTAAATTCGTGGACTCCTGTAAATCTTTATACAAGAACTCTACTGTTGATGAGATGTGGTGTCTGTAAACAGCAAGAGGTTCACCAGGACACCAGAAACCCAATCTCTAGTAATGTACCAATAAAGAGGAAAAGCACAATATACATCTTTTAGGGCCTTTGATGTCCTAGGGCTCAATTCTAGCAAAAAAACTTCAGCCACTCTGTATGTGGATTGCTGCAGTCCAAAAAAACAAAGTAAAGAAGGAATTGGGATTGTCAAGCCCCTGTGTGTATGGGACCAAACTAACAAATCCTGGCTAGCTTTGGGTGAATAAGCCCAAGAAAACTTCAAAGATCCAGTTATAAAATCAATCAATGGTTGAATATGATGGGCGTTATTGTCCTAAATAGGAAGTGTGTCTTAGGATCAATAACTAAAAATCTTAAAGACACTGGATATTATAGTTTCACCAAAACGTTTAATGGCAGATGAGCGCTGATGTTCAGTGTTTTACAACCATATAAGTTCAGTATAAATTTATTATTCCACATAAACTTAATAACAAAGATTGTGGGTGTGTGAAGGGAGTGGTTCAGGTAGTGTCTACCCTTGGTAACAGTAGTTTGAAATTAGCCATAGGTTCTCTCCTTTGCAACTTTGAAGTGGATGCCCATTACCACACTAATAAATCATCAACAATCATGAGTCTTGAGCTGCCATACATAAATCAGTAGATTTCAATGCAGGAAATCTAAAAAGTTAAAAGTACATGTTGGCAAAATTGATGCAAAATAAGACAATCTCATCAAAACATGAATCTCCAAATAGACAAAAAGCTGCCTTCTGATTAATAAATTAATGTTAAATCAGCACTCAAGGAGAATCCTGAAGTTAAATGATTGAATAACCAGGTTTATAATACTTAAAATGTGCTACAACACTTTCACTAGGAGCTTCTTCAGATCTGCTTAATTAAGTCAAAGCATCGGAGTCATCCTCAGATTTCACCTTAAGGGGATGGTTTGCATACGGGCAAACAAAATGAGTGAATAAGTTAAGCTTATGGCTGGATCTGTGGTGATAGATAATAAAAGTACATTTTAGCTGTAAAAATTTTAAGCTAAAAATTGAGTCGGATGGGGCTCGGAAAAACTGTTTTGAGAATAAGGAAAGCTCTTGTATCATTGCAAGGAGGGAAGGATTGGGAACAATTAAATGGATAAAAGGGGCTATGGTTAAATGTGTTCATACTAGTATTCTACCTTAATTCAAATTCACTATATGGTGTCTGCATATGTTGTTCTTAAAATCAGCTGGGAGTGGAGACCGGGGTTTTAAGTAAGGGGAAAAAATCGTGTCTAAAACTTTTAATAAAAAGCAGTACGGGAATTTTAACTCTGGAACAATTATAAATTCAAGGGAGAGACTTGTGTATAATTGTACAGTCAATTATGATTGGATAGCCCACAAAGCCCGTTGCACATTCCCACAAGCCTCACAAATAACAATGATACTATAAGTCTATGCCTTGATTTTATAATTGCCCCTGAATTAAAACAGGGATTATTTTCCCCATGCCTCATACTTTTTGTTTCAGTCTTAATTCTTTTAATCTGTTTTCATTTTATTAGGGTCCATATGGTAGTCCTTATCTTCCAATCCTCTAAATATTTGGTACTCTACTTGTTCATTTACTACTTGTACAACTTGCGCCGTCTGGACCACATTTTACAGTTATTTTTAAAACTCCTCCGTTATAGCACTGTTTTGGTTCATATACACTTGTTTTTGGATGGATCACAACCAGCACATTAATTTACATACAAGGTTTTTATGGCTTTTTACTCCCATGATCCACTCAAATTCCCATACTGTTTTTTATTAAAAGTTTTTGACCAGCTTTTTTCTCCCTCCACTCAATACAGAACCTCCCTAGGGATCTATGTTCTTTTTAACCATAGTTTTCTTCTGCTAATTACTTTTAGGGGGGATCTTTATATTATTAACCTCACAGTATTATATTTTTAAAATTTAGTAAAACTTTTTTCTTGGATATACAACCCTTAATCCTCTTTTTTTTAGAGTCTCAACAAATGTAATAATCTATGGTTTATGCTTAAAACTAATTGGCAACCCTTTCCCATAAATCCGCTCCGTTTTTTTTTATGTCTTGAGAGTGAGGAGAATGTTTTGGTGCTCTGCTGGGCTTCCACTTTGACTTTGAATTTGTAGGGAAGAGAATGATTGGCTATTGTAATACTACCGTGACCTATGATAGACACTATTCTAAACTACTCCCTCCACACACCCACAGTCTTAGCTAGTAAGCTTAGATTAAGGAAACTGAGTCATGGAAGCTTTCATTAACTTTTCTATGTTTTACCCTTTGTTTGATTACCAGTTGTATTTGAGATACAGATATGTTTACTTTTATAACGTAAAGTTCACATAAACTAGTAAAACAAGAAAACAGGTCTGTCAAACGTTACATATAACAAAATAACAAGGACATGGGGAATTTGAACAGACAACTAACGGACTTTGAAAAGGTACTCAAAACTTACAAATCATTACAGATGGATAATGTGTTTTTGGAAAGATGTATTGAACTCAAACAGGTACCGAAGGGGTTACGTATATTTAAACTTCCATTTGGTTTTGAGCAAAACACTGACCTATTTAATGAGTTGTTACAATTGTTTGATAATGTTGGTTTGCAATTGCTGAAACTTATTATAAAAAATAATAATAATAAGTTGATAAAACTAAATGATGTTTTAACTAAATTAGATAGCAGTATTAAGAATGATTTATTGTTTGAATATAACAAACACTGCTTTGAAAATATTATTAGGGACATGGACAGGTTTGTTAATAAAGGCTTGGAAATTAAAAATAACAAGTTATATAGGGATAGTAATGATTATAAGAATAATAGGGTTTGCACTCATTTTAGAGAATATAAAAATAATATTAGAAGTAAACAACTAGATGACAGGATTAATTTTGAACAGAATAGTCGTAATGAAAGTAATACAGGGGAACAACAAAAGGAACATACATTTAACAGGACAGGGTATGTACCTAATAAAGATAATGACAGAGTTTTTTTAGAGGAACCAACATTACGGAGGTCAGAAGCGACGAATACGCCATATCACAGGAGCAACACCAATATCAGAATCAGTACAGGGAAGTTCCAAGGTACAGGACAAATTCACAATATTAGGCCCTTGTTGCAGTTATGTAAGTACTGCAGCTTTTAGCACGCACTATGAGAATATCCAATTGTTGGAATATGTTGATGAATTTAGTGATAGTAATAGTAATAAATGTTCTTACAAAGAGTACGCAAGTATAGACAATAATGATAGAGCAACTTATGAATCAAATTCCCCTAACAATGAATTAAATGAAAGATGTTTAACCATTACTGATGGTGGATTTTCTTTACATAACTACACTGACACTGACTTTGGAAGTGATTACATTTCCCTTTTTAAAAAGGGTTTTTCATATGTGCCTAGTTTCAAAACAGATATAGGCAAAACACTGGTTAGCTTAAAAATGTTTACAAGATTACTAAATTTAAAAATATTTTATGCTACGGAAAGAAATGCCATTCCTAACAATGAGACTAAACTACTGGTTTTAAAAAGAAGTAGTACATTTATACCTCCCCAGAATTCAGCTCTACACATATTTGAAAGGTTATGTGAAGTACAATTTTGAAGGATTTTGATTAACTCACCGAAAGTGAATGACAATTTAACTACAGCTGAGAGATTTTGTCTAAAGGAAATTACAAAGGATGATAGATATAGAGTCATGAAACCAGACAAAGGTGGGGGAGTTGTGGTTATGACCAAAATTGATTATGTAAGTAAAATGACTAAAATGCTGAGTGATACTAACACTTATGAAGAAGTATCTAGGTATGAGATGTGTAGGGCATACACTAAGGTGGATTGGTTACTATATGAATATATGATGGAAGGTTTGATTAACAGGAATTAATATGAATATCTATTAGTTGATTTTCCGGTCACACCATCTATTTTTTGGTAACAAAAATTCATAAAAATGTTAACAATCCACCTTTTAGACCCATTGTTTCTGCTAAAGGTTCTAAGTTAGAAGCTATAGCACGTTATATTGATGTCAATTGCAGAGATACCTTAACCAAGTTACCACACATTCTCAGAGATTCATGGCATTGTCTAGAAATAGTGAAGGAACATACAGTCCTTATAAACCCTGACACACTGATGGTCACTATAGATGTAGTAAATTTATTTTCGGTTATACCACACACACAGGGCCTTACTATGTTTGAGACAAGTTTATTTAAATACAGCGTATGCACACAGTTAAGTAGAAATTGCTGGTGGATATGATGGATTTAGTTCTAACAAGCAATTTTATGTTTATGGAAGGAAAATATTACAGGCAAAAGGCTGGTGTGGCTATGGGTGCAAGATGTGCCCCAATATATGCCAATTTGGTTTTAGCCAATTGGGAGACGGAAAGTATTTTTACTTCCAGATATTTTTCAAAAATTTTGCTTTATTGTAGGTTTCTTGATGATATACTAATTTTTTGGAAAGGAAACAAGGAAGAATTGAAGGAATTTATATTATTTTTGGATACTACATCTACTTTTTTGAGATTCACACATAATATTTGTTATAATAAATGTGAGTACTTGGATATTTTATTTTACAAGAATGATGAAGGTATACAATCAAATATATATAGAAAGAAAACATACTCCAATTCTTTTTTTTATTTTAACAGTGTAGTCATCCACATTTCAAAAAAAAATGGTAAAAGAGACGGAAATAGTATATTATATCACGATATATAACAGGACGTGAAATTCTCTATAGAAATTGATAAATTGGTTGAGATGTTCCAGGATAGGAACTATCCATATACACTTTTAAACAACGTGAAAGAAGAGATCTTA
Source organism: Protopterus annectens (assembly GCF_019279795.1). Lineage (NCBI taxonomy): Eukaryota > Metazoa > Chordata > Ceratodontiformes > Protopteridae > Protopterus > Protopterus annectens. The sequence goes on from NC_056736.1 coordinate 388,213,236, forward strand.
CATAAGACACATTTATTATAAACCTATCCTGAAATCAGGACAGCGTAATAATTCAAACAGAAAAAATGAAACAGACAAAAGTAAAATTGATGCCCTTATTTTACCATATAATGATGAAGCTAAATTAATTATAAATGTACTAAATGAGACATGGTTAAGTGTGTTTATGAATACACTAGATATGTCAAATATTGTTAATGAATCGATGTGACATATAGGTAGGGAAAAACTTAAAAGAATATTTTGAAACAAGTGGTCGCAACAACATTTACAAAAATTCTAAAATGAGTAAATGTGGATTTTGCAGAACATGTAAGTTTATAAATGATGGCCCATATGTGGAGGTACAAAATTATGGTAGGTCCATCAAGTGTCCGAGTTTTTGTAATTGTAATACAAGAATGGTTTTATATTTGGCTTCATGTTTATCATGTCAAGCATACTATATAGGGAAAACTATCAGGAGATTAAGAGACCGTATTATGGAACATAATAGGGATATATTAAACAAGAAATGTACTAATTCACTGTACAATCACAGTATCAAGTGTAAAGATTTTAAGATGTTTATTTTTTTCATTATAGATAAGGTTCCATATAACGTTAGTAAAGGGGGGGATGAACAAAACTTTTTAGAAAGGTAAGTTAATGTTTTAAAGTTGAGATTAAATGCCAATCAATTACCAGGTATTAATGAACAAATCTCTATAATTAGTATTCTAAAATACAAATCTCACTTCATATGATTCTGAAGTAACAAGATTTATAATTTTAATGATTAATTGGAACTCATCATTATATATAAACATTTTTACACATTTATACATATTTCCTATATATATATTTTTTTATATAGTGCTAAAATTGAATACAATGGACATTCTTGAAATACCTACAGATACATTTTTAAACTATAATAACATTTTAAGTCTAATAATTATTTAAATATTTATTGGCAATGAAATAAATCAAGTTTTGACTATAGGTAGTATTATTATATTGAATTAATGAGACGTTTTGGTATAGATTTTATGTATTTTATGTATTTTATGTATTTTATGCATTTAATATATGTTTTTATTGTATATTTATGCAGTATAACAAGCATACTAGAGTAGAATATTTTTTTTAAAATATATGTGTATTTAATTGTATAGGGTTATTGTGATTGGTTAATTACCATGAGTTTAAGGTATTTAAAAGGTGCAATAAGCTAACAATGTATACTCTGATGATAGCCCGGTGTGTAGGGGGTGAAAGCTAAGTATCGTTGTTGTGTTACATTGGTTCGAGTCTGCTTTCTGTTTTTAGTCTGCTTGCTGTTCGTTGTGGAGAAAGGATTATTCATTAAACAAGTCAACGTTTGACAGACCTGTTTTCTTCTTCTATGTTCACTTTTATGTTTTTAGAGTTTTTTTGATTTTTTATCGTTGATTCATGCCTATGGACAGGATGTATTTGAGTTATTCTTGTTTCGACTGCTTACAAGCTATTTTGTAGGTCTAGATAACATCAAGATTTCAGATACTTTTTCTCACAAATTGTTTAAAGGTCTTGTGTAATATTATATAGTTTTAGAGATTCGCACTGAGATTTTCTAGTTTTTCTATTCCCAAGTTCCAAAGGAAGGGAGTGCTCCAAACTCACTTACTACCTTTATTGAGATAAGTTAGAAGTTTGTCGATTACCCTTTTCTTTGATTACACAGATGTTCCCTCTTTTCTAGTTGCTGATTCTGGGTCTTTATCCTGCTCCCACTGATCTAATGCTTAGCCACAACCAGCCTGCCAATTATCATTTTAAGACCCACCCCTTATAGGTTCATAGGTAGGTACTAGGCTATCAGCCCAAGGGCCTACGTAAGCCTAGCCAACAAGGTTCCATGGCTTACGCCACCCAAGAAAGTTATTTTCCTGTGCCACTGTTGAGCAGAGACACAGAAGTGATCCCCGGGATGTATTTCCTATTTCCCATCCACTCATCAAGATTTTTCTTGAAGAGTGCTAATGAAGAACTTTGCTTGACATAGATGGGTAGCTTGTTCCAGAGTATAGGAAGTCTCTGGGACAGGAATCTATCCCTCCAGCGTGTCCTGTTTATTGTGGTGACAAATTTAGGTCCCTAGAGCGTGTACCTCGGAGGGATTGGTATTTCTTTAGGTGTAGCATGTCCAACAGCTCTGGGTTTGACATAGCTTTATATGTTGGGCAGAGATCACCTCGGAGTAGGCGATATGCTACGGAGTAAAGCTGGAGTTTTTTGAGGTGGTCAGTGTAGGGCATTTGTTTGAGGCCAGTAATCCTCTTTGCGAGGTACTTCTGTGGCCTTTCCAGCTGCTGCAGATGTCTTGTAAGGTACGTTGTACTCTATAATGGGTCTAATGAGTGTCGAGTAGAGGGGAACAGTGACCTCTTTTTTTCATTTGCTAATAAGCCCGACTTACATAATAAACATTATGACCATTTCTACCCTACTTAAACTATCCCGCATCAGTATTGATATTTTATTTTTATTTTTTAGTTTAGATCATTATTTATGTGGCATTTGTCTACTGAAGGCACTCGTAATGGTTTCATATGCATTCAAAAAGACCAATATACATAATCCCCGGGATTCATGAAGCTTGCGCCAGGTGCAGGTATAGCGTCGGCGATCTAACACCAAATATGACCGCCGAGCGATTCAGGTACAAGCTGTTTCCACGTGTGCTACCTGCGTACGCTACACCCGCACAGCTCCCGGCACCTGTATGCTAATCAACCCTTGTGCAGCAGTGTAGCATGCAAATGAAGGTATATAGCGATTCAGGAAGTGGTGCAGGCGTAGTGTAAGCATGCAGAAATGGAAACCGAAAAAAACGGTTTACATTTTCGCAAACATAAAATCAGAGCCATGACAGCTGACCAAACACATGTATTATACTGTTAATATATGCCAATGGCTAAATATATAGCCATTGGCGTAAAAAAAACATGCACAAAAATATAAAAAAGAGCATTTAATGTTATGCCCACACTAATGCGAAGTTAAAGCGCAGGGCATCGGTGTGCAAACGGGATCACAGTGAAAATAGAATTATATGGAATAAACTGCAATGTAACACTTTTCATGATTTCCCCATAATAGTCAATGGCATGCATGCTACACCACACCATGGCGCAAGGGTTGCTAAGGGGCTGTGACAATGTTCTGCGCTGTAACTAGGAATTAGTAGGCAATGCCATGCAAATGAGAGGAGTAATAGTAAATCACAAATTCCCAGCCATTGTAAGGATGTACCTCATAGCGTAGCGTTACAACACCGAGGTGTGCCCTGGAGACAAAGATGACCTCAAGAGAGGGGTGTGTCACCTTTGCTGTAAGCACATTGGAGCATTGCTAATCTGGTTTACCTGTTGCTAAGTAGAGCTGCAGGATAGGGGTGTGTTAAAGTAGCCATAGCATTGTTTAGCTGAGAGCACACAAGGTAACCGAATGTGCATGTGAACGTGGATGAAAACGCGGTGTAAACCCGGTAAACGGCTGTGCGCTGAGCGCACCAGAGTGAAAACCGGAAGGATATGGGAAAAAATAAGGAAATGCTGCAGCATGGAAATTGGAGTTCAAATGAGTAACACCTAGGAACCCACAGTAGGCCATTGACAACAGCTAACAAGGCTGCTAGCAGCTACCTGCAGAACAGGAAAGGGGAGGTGCTGTACTGCAAAGAAAAAAGTACTGTCACAGCAGAACAAAGCAAAATTGCAGTAGATAAGCTACATAACACATTTTGCAACACATTCCTGGGTAGGGAAATTACAAAACAAGAAAGCTGGCAGCTGGATGCATGCCTGACAATGGGAGGGGATTCGGGTTGAAAAGTGAATTAAAGGGCAACAGATTAATCATGGCAGGCAAGCATAATTCAACACCAAAGGCCCCACAATTGCAGTACTCACTGTAAAACCCATAATTAAGATACCCTGCAGTTGGAATTGCACATACACACCCAATGACAGCAGCATCCATAGCACAATAGTGTAAAGTGTGAAAGCACCTCAAACACACTTGTGTATTCCCATACACTATGCACCATCGGTGTATACAGACGGGGAACTTTTAGTATGTACATGTTAGGGGCTGCCATAGCTTTGATTTACCAGCATGTGTTGGAGACTGAAGGTGATGTGGAGGATGATACTGACAACCACCTCGGGCACCGGAGGAGGAGAAGAGTGTTCAGACCCAGGGTAAACTACCAGGGGCTAAATGATCTGGAGATAGTAGAACGTTACAGGGTGGACAGGGACACCATACAGCAACTTGTTGAGCTGTGCCGGCCACGCCTCAGAGCCAGAAATAAGAGGGGAACCCATCCCGGCGGACACAAAGGTATGTGTAAGCTTGAGAATACTAGCCACAGGTACCTTTCAAAGGCCAACTGGGGATATCCTGGGGATCTCACAAGCATCAGCATCCAGGGTACTCCACCAGTTCCTGAATGCCATGTTACCATGTGCCAATGAGCGCATATACTTCCCCCGAACGCAGGAGGAGTTGGCCAGCAATATTCGTCTCTTCCACCATGTGGCAGAATACGCGGAGGTACTGGGTGCAATAGACTGCACGCACATACACATAAAGTCACCACCCAGTGAGCAGGGTAGGCGATGCATAAACCACAAGGGATACCCCTCCATCAACTGCCAGGTCGTGTGCAATGCCCAGGGCATTATCATGGATGTGTGTGCTGGCAACCCTGGAAGCGATCACGACTCCCACATCTGGCATGTCTCACAGCTGTATCAGGTATTTGCCAGGGGGGACATCCCATATGGCCACCTGGTGGGGGATGCTGGCTATGCACTGGAACTGTGGATGATGACTCCCATCAGAAATGCACACACACCCATGCAAGAACGCCATAATGAGGCACATGCACAAACTAGAATCATCATAGAGTGTGTGTTTGGGATGCTGAAATCACGGTTCCATTGCTTGGACATATTTGATGGAGTCTTGCAGTACTCTCTAGGCACATGTACCCGCATCTTCATAGTATGTGCCATGCTACACAGTATGATCCTGCGGAAACAGCCGCAGCAGGGACAGAATGGTGAAGGCCCTCACAGCCCACCACCATTGCCAAGGGCCCCACAGGCACAGAGGGACTCGGACCACGAATACCCTGAGCCATCCCCAGTAGGCAGACAGAGGTGTGCCCAGTATGCCCATGCCTTGGCAAAGAGGGAATGTATAGCACACACACTGACAGTGTAGGCACCTACAGACTGACACCCTTCTCCACCTGCATACACAGTAAACTTGGATGGCACACACACACACACAAGACCACCTGTAAATTGTCATGTATAGGCAGTCTGCTGTGTGCATCTTACATAGGCAGCCCTCAACTATTGCACACACAACTGCTATTGGCACAAGGTAAGTCAACACCTGAACAGTAAATTAAGTTCATAGGTACATAGGTAGGTACTTGGGTTCATAGGTGTGTACTAGGCTAATGGCCCTGGAGCCTTTACAAGCCTAGCCCATAGGATTACCCTGGCATTGTGCCACCCGACCTTAGTTCCCAGTGCCTCTGTCGAGTAGAGCCACTGGAGTGATCCCCGGGATGAATTTTCTATTTCCCATCCACTCATCAATATTTCTCTTGAAAAAGGTCAGTGAGGTGCTCTGTTTGACATGTATGGGAAGTCTATTCCATAGCATGGGCAGTCTCTGGGTTATGAACCTGTCCCTCCAGCTTTTTCTGTTGACTGTGGTAATGAGGTTGAGGTCTCTGGAGCATGTGGTGCGGAAGGATTGGGATTTCTTTAGATGTAGCATTTCTAACAGAGCTGGGTCAGACATGGATTTGTTAAGTCAAGCAGAGATCGCCTCTAAGTAGGCGATATGAGACACAGAATAGTTGGAGGCTTTTGAGTCTGTCCATATAAGACAAGTGGTTAAGGCCTAGGATCCGGTTTGTGAGGTACTTTTGTGGCGCCTCCAGTTATTGCAGGTGTCTACTGAGATACATGCCAAATGGGGCATTGTACTTGATGATTGGCCTCATGAGGGAAGAGTAGAGAGAGACGATGACCTCTTACTTCCTGGATGCAAAACCCTTACTAATGAGATGTGCCACATAGAAGGACTTTCTGAACACAGTGGCAATGTGGTGGCCAAAAGAGAGGTTGCTGTCAACCTGTGTTCCCAGATCTCTTATAACTCCTTCTGTGTTCAGTGGACTACCATTGATGAGGCAATTACAGATCTCTTTTTTGTCTTTCTCGTTTACTCCATATGTCTCCTTATGTTTCTCTTTGGATTTATCAACCTTTTTTGATTACAAAGATGGAGAAGGTGAAGAAGCAGCAGCCGCTTCCCTGATCCTAAAGAGCACTTCTCTCCTGTGGTAGGCTGGAAACTCAGCTTGTTTCTTCTATCAAACTTCATAGATAGAGCTGGCAACATCAAGATGAGAAGGCACAAGGCAATAAATGCATTTCTTGTGTCCTTCCAAAGTGAGTAGTTTGTGGGAGCAAGCTATACATGTTTTGAAGCCAGACGGCTTATCAGCCATCCTCACAACCAAATAAAAAATAAGAAAAAAAAAGTGTCTAACAAAAAGTCTACATTATCAACTAATAACATGAACTTCTCTACTAAACTACTACCCCCCCCTTTTTTTTTTTACTTTTATGAAAAAAGTCACCAGAGGAGCAAGAAAGAGATAAAAGGAGAGGAAACTTCAAGCATAAATGCTTCTCTGTCTTTTATGACAAAAACACTCCAGTGCACCAAGATCTATCAATCACTTATGGGGGCAAACAAGATCTGGGATATCGCTTTCCTTACATAAGGGATTATAGGTAGAGGAGATGCCTGAGCACTACATCCAAAGTTCATCAGTGTCTAAATCCAGATAAAAGACCTATATGTTGAGGAATGCATGGAAAAGACAACACCTGATTCATAGTTTCTAGGTTATTAATTTACTTTAATTATTGCCTGCATAAATACAGGCTATTTTTGTCCACTGAATTTCATAATCATGACAGTATTATTACACTTTTGGTTGTTGCTTGCTTGTTTTAACAGAATAGTGGTGACGTACGAGCTAGGATTAGATTTTGCTTTTACTGAAAGTGGCAGTACCCACTGTTAAATCTAAGCAAAAGTCCAGCTTAAGTATCATACTGCAAGTCTAATGGTAATTGTAAGCTGTAGTGTAGAGAAATGCTGAGTGACACACTGGGGAGTACATTGCAATATAAATGTTAGCTGGACTTCAACCGGCAGTAACAGAAGTAAGTAGTTAGCATTAATCTTAAGTGAACCATGAAAGTCATGCTGGTATGTAGCACAACACAAAAGAGCATGGTTTAAAATGAGAGATGCTGGAACTGGGTGGAGAGTTTGGAAATAAAAAGCATGGAAGAGGAGACTGCCTCTTCACTCCAAGGTGGGACCTATAGACTTGTAAATACATGCACAAATCCTTCTTATGGTCAGCCGTACTTGTTAAATATTCTCAGCCTTGTATCACATACTGCTGCAGAAGTGAACTAAACACTGCAGGATTCATTTCACTGATGTGTACCCACTATTACATACCTACTGGCAATCACTTGACTGTCTTGTGTGTGCCAGTAGATATTCTTTGAAAATTCACTGAGAACCTGACAAAACTTCCTCAGCATTGGGAAGACATACGTTCAGCATGGAATAAAATACTCCAGATAAAAAATGGCAAATGTTCAAAGCAGCTTTTGCTAGTTATATAAAGTGAAGTCAACTTGGGGTTTTGTTAACTGAAGTACAGTGGCTGGTGTATGTGTATGCAACACAGGTAAAGGCCCTCAGTTTAAGAGGTATAGACCATTCTGATTGTTAAAATTGCTTTGAACTTTTACCATTACCAGTAAGGCCAATGTAATAGAGTCATCTAAACAGTTTAAATCTTCAAGAATCTCCTCAGTGTTTTAAATTTAGAAAGGGAGTCTGCGGACTGTCAGTACCTGTTTTTTGTGTTGGGCCTTAAAGATTGCATGACAATACTACCCATGCCCATCCTTATAACACAAAGAGAGGTATGATCTTCTGAAGAACAGCCAGTGTGTCAAATATTTGCTGTAATCCTAGAAACAAGCAGCAATATTTATTGCTTTCTTTTTTCTGGTTTTAGTGGCTTTTCTTACAAACAAAAAGTACTCTAATATAGTGCCCCCACAAATCTAACAAATTCTTTAGCTAAACAATTATGTCAAAGTTACCTGAAATCTTGTTCTGAATTCCTGTAACTCAGGTTTACAACTGTTTATTTCATACTGAATTTGTGCATTTCCCTTATCAACCAACCAAAATACTACATGGTTGATCAAATGATCAACTATACAATTCCAATAATAAAAAAATAATAAAAACTATAACTTATTTTCAGGAAAACAAGCTCTCCACTCTCTCTCTCTATATATATATATATATATATATATATATATATATATATATATATAATCACAAACATATGTACACACACACACCATCTCACAAGGGTGGAAACAGCCGGGAGAGATCTTGTCGCCACATTCATATAACAGGAATGACTGTCGGGGAAAGGCAATATCAGGAAAATGAAACTGGGAAGGTAATATTTGACTAGCTGGGTCTATATCATAACATCGAAGTTTTAAAACTTTGAATGTTCTAATATCGATTCGGTTGGCTGGTTTTGTGGCTTCGTTATTTTCAGCACTGTGGTGGAAATTTACGGGTCAGGTTCAGGTAAGTGTATGATTGTGTGGTTGTTAGGATTAGGGCGCGGGTTAGGTGAATTAATTAGAGTTAGGGGCGGTTTAAGCGAGTTAGGGCGCGGGTTAGGAGAGTGTGCGACAGTGATGGATCTTAGGGTTAGGGTTTGGGTTAAGGTAAGTGGATAGATAGTAGTGTATGTACAGTTTAGTGTAGGGTTAGTTGTAGGATTATAAGTGTATGTGTGTGGATTGATGTTTTTTAGGTTTGTTTGTGTTGTGTGTATTTGTTTCGGAATAGTTTCACAGCCCCCACGCTAAAGGATAACAGTGTCCAAGATGCAGGAACCTTTACAAATGCACTCTATGAGCACCTACAAGAATGCATGGATCGTGCCATCCCTAGCAAAACCAAGACTCACTTCCCTAAGAGAAGGAAACCAGTCTGGTGGACCACTGCCATAAACAGGCTGTACAACAGAAGGATGAAACTAGTTCAGAAAAAAAGCAAATCCCAAGAAGGAAAGACATCCCTGATCAGTAACAGTAAGAAACTAAGGTCCCTCATAAAATCCTCCAAGGCTAACTTCGAAAGAAAAATAGCCAAGGATTCGAAAGATAACCACAAAGCCTTCTTTAGCTATGTCAAGTATCAAAGTGGCAACTCGCAGATCTGCTCTGAGCTAGTGTAAAATAGCACAGAATACACTGAACCTACTGATATTGCCAACATCCTGGCAGATAGATTCAGTGCAAACTTCACCCCCCCTCTCACCCCCAAAAGGGCCCACAACTATACCAGAAAAGTGTAGTGTCCCAGAAATCACAGATGCACAGGTGAAAACAGCCCTTTCAAAAGCCAAAAGCACAGCATCAATGGGGCCAGATGGTGTCCCAGGCTGTATCTTGCACGTACTATAGAACGAACTAACCCCCCATCTAAACACACTGTTCAACCTCTCCACAGGCTACGTGCCCATAGAATGGCACACAGCAACGGTTATTCCGCTCCACAAAGGAGAGGCCACAACTGACTCTGGTAACTATCACCCCATAAGCCCAACTAGCCTGGTCTGCAAGGCTATGGAGCGCATCATCATGGACCTCATTAACAAAGACATTGGGAACCTCCAAACACTTGACCTGACCCAGTTCGGCTTTGTTAAGGGCAGATCATGCCTACTAAACCTGGTTGACTTCTTCGAGACGGTCACATAGATGAGGGGAAGGTAGTTCACACAGCCTACCTTGACCTCGCCAAGGCTTTTGACACCATTCCCCACTCGGGAATTACAGAAAAACTCACCAGCCTGAACATAAATCCCTATGTCATGAGATGGGTTGCCAACTGGTTTACAGAAAGAACTCACACGGTAAGAATAGCGGGCTCCAGGTCCGACTCTAAACCAGTCTCAAGTGGTGTCCCACAAGGCTCGGTCCTGGGACCCTTACTGTTCGGTATATACTTCTCAGAAGTACAGTCAAACACAGGAGGATTATGGCTAACCAAGTTCGCCGATGACTGCAAACTGGGAGCCATAATTGACTCTCCAGCTGACACAGACTTTCTCCTAAAGGGCCTTACTGAGATGGACACCTGGTGTCAAAGTCATGGTCTCAAGCTAAATACCAAAAAAATGCATAGCCATCCCGTTTGGGAAAAACAAAACACCCATGAATTACCACATAGGTGGCAGTCCCCTTAATACAGAAGAGGTAATAAGAGATCTGGGGACCCAGGTAGATAGTAATCTTTCCTTTGACAATCATATTGCCAAAGTAGTTAGGAAATCCTTCTATGTAGCCCATCTAATTACTAAAGGGTTTGCATCTAGAAATAAAGAGGTTATAGTGCCCCTCTACTCGTCACTCATCAGACCCATCATAGAGTACAATGCCGCATTTAGGATGTACCTCACAAGATACTTCCAACAGCTGGAAAGACCACAAAAGTACCTCACTAAGAGGATTACTGGCCTCAAACATATGTCTTTTGCAGCCCGACTGGAAAAACTCCAGCTGTACTCAAGTCGCATATCCCTTACTCCGAGGTGATCTCCGCCTGACTTACAAAGCCATGTCCAACTCAGAATTGATGGATATGCTCCCCCTAAAGAAATCCAAGTCACTGCGAGCCACTCGCTCTAATGAGCTAAACCTCGCCACAACAATAAATAGAACATGCTGGAGGGATAGATTCCTGTCACAGAGACTCCCCATGCTTTGGAACAAAATTCCTAACTACATTAGGCAGAGCCCCTCACTAACGCTCTTCAACAGAAACTTTGTCGAGTGGATGGGTAACAGAAAATACACCCCTGGAATCGCTTCATTGGCTCTTCTTAACAGAGGCTCAGTTAATTAATTAATGGGACGGCGAAAGCTGACACACTCTGGCTAGGCTTATAAATGCCCTTGGCCAGATAGCCTATTACCTACCTATGAATAGCGAATATTTTCCCAAGGAAAAAAAATTGCTGTTCTGAATGTTCGATATTATGTGGTTTAGATATTTTAGGTTTGATAAAATAGCGTTCGCTATTTTCATCTTTCGATAGCGTGATATAAAAGTGACCAGCTATACATCAAACACATTTAGGACAGCCAGTCTAAACTATCACATAGTGAAGCTATCCTTCCTTAGGGATTGTATTAAGAAGGTGTAAATGGTCGTAAGACTCAGTAGCCTTGGAAAATCGTTGAATCTATAAGCTTTACTAAAATCTCATCTAAACATCCATCCTTTCGCACGACAGTCATTCTGCATTAAAACAGCAGCAGCAGCCATTCACTTTAAGCAGTTCTATGATATCACTTAGAAATCTGACGATCATAATCAGAACTATGTTGCACTCACTTTTTCCAAGTACAAGTAGGAGAAGAAAATGTCTCCCTAATGAAATGTCAGCACTTGAAATTCCAAGTGCCTGCATGCTGAAAGAAAAAAAAAAGACAGAAAATACAGGAGAAGAGTTAATCTTAAAGAACTTCTTTTTATGGGGGGGAGCCCCCTGCACCCCCTCCAAACTTATATATACCAACTATACCATAACAATACCTCAGAGAAAAGGGAATATTCCAAGAATTGAATCTTGGACTTGGTATACAGTGGATATAAAAAGTTTACACACTCCTGTTAAAATGCCAGGTTTTTGTGATATAAAAAATGAGACCACAATAAATAATTTCAAAACTTTTCCCACCTTTATTTAATGTGACCTATAACCTGTACAATTCAATTGAAAAACAAATCTGTTAGAGGAAAAAATATAAAAAATAAAAAAATGTACAATAAGCTGGTCGCATAAGTATGCATATCCTTAAGCCTGGGCTTACCACAGATGAGAATGTGATACAATTGTTAGTTATCTAGCTGAAAAGAGGCATGTGTTTACTGACATATTATTCTAGTACAAAACTTGCCCTATCTATAGTGTTCCAAGAGGCAAGTTCATATGGTGACAGCAAAGCCAGAACTATCAGTTCTGGTGATCTGTCCCATTCCCTGATCCAACAACCCCTTCAATTTGAACAAAAGCCCCCCCCCCAAAAAAAAAAACTCCCTCAGTCAGAAAAAAAAGCGTTCTTTCTTTTTAAACTGTAGCAAACCAATCCTTTCCTTTGCAGCAACTTTCACAGTTTATGACACACACACACCACTGACAGCAAATGCTAGTAATGCACTAAAGACCAACTGGCATCTGCAGATTGCACCCCGTAACACTTTCTATCTAGGGCAGCTACCCCCTTCACTATTTACTACACGTCTGGGTGACAGCATCTTGCATGCAGCTGAGGACTAAAAAAGTTAACCATAATGTGGTACACCAAGCCAAGGTGTAAATATTTTCCATCAAACATGTAGGCCAAATGACAATGTGGCACACGGCACAATGACATTTAGTACTCCAATACAACAGCTAACTGGCTGAAACACTTGAGCAATGAAATGCTCAGAAAAATTTGTGCCCAAACGATTAAGTGGTAAAAAGCTGTGTTTATAAAAAAGTGGTACATACAGCCACTATCAATAGAAAGTAAAGCTCACACATCAGATTCAAAATGCCACAAAAATGTAGAGTAAACAAAGGAAAGAAAGAGAAGTAAAATGGGAAGAGAATAAGCAAAATGCCACCATAGAAGTATCATACAGAAAAACCTATAAAGCAATTAAGACAAGACATATTACTGTTAGATTACAAAAAAGGGAACAGATCATCAAAATACTTAAAAAGACAGCGGTGGCAAAAGCAATGCATGGTATCAAAACAGATCAGGATTTATCATATACCATTTCCAATAATAAACTAAAACTGTCATGACATGCGAAAAACTTAAACGATATGCAGATTAATATAAAGGGACTGTACAAAATAAGCAATGCGTAGATGACCCAAAAAGGTTTTATACAAAACTGGGAAACAAAGCAAAATTAATAGAAAAACAAAAGGGGGGGGTACATTTTGGAGAAGTATATAAAGATTACGATGAACATAAAGATGCTGAATGGGCTGAAGAAATAGTAAGGAGCTCTAATGTAGAGGACAAGAAACAGGATGAAGTAACAGCCACAGAAATTAAGACAAAATTAAGAAATGCTCCTAAATAAATAAACCGTGGGCCTGGACGCAGTACCTAACTTCTGGCTAATGCTATTAACATCTTTGCATAAAGATTTAGCCCTGAGTATGAATTAGTTTAATGTGCATTCCGAACACAACAACCTGGTTAACATCAAGAAAAATTATACTCCTTAATAGTGAACCTGCAAGCCATCCTGAAGTACTACAGTCAAATAACTTGCCTTCCAGCAATATACAAATTATATAGTGGGATTGATGCAGAGTTCATAGTCATTTAGAGAAAAAAATACAATTATGACAATAGAACAAAAAGGTAATAAAAGAAAGTCATATGGGGGGGGGTCTGTTGCTAAACAAAGCCATAATACAGAAGGTTGTAAAAAGGAGAAGCAGCCAAGTATGGAAAGGATAAATACAAAACAGCATTTGACAGAATCCCACATTCATGGATAATGAAATGCTTACAAGATGCACTCATCAATTACAATGCAGTGAGTATGAAACAGTGGCAAACTACTTTGCAGCCAAGTTAAAACAAACGACAAATTACTATCCCAAGGATAACAATTCAAAGGAGGAAATCACCTAGGTGATTCTTTGTCACAGTTGCTCTTCTGTCTTGCCCTTAACCCATTCAGCTGTTAACAGATTAGGATATGGTTATAATTTAACTCCCATAAACCTACCTTGTTTAAAAGCACCCCATCTAGTTTTTGTGGAAATTTAAAGTTGTATAGCTCATTAGATAAGGAGCTGAAAGCAAACTCTCTCTCAGATAATATGAGTTAAAGCTGGTCTTCATAATGTACAAAAGCAAAATTTAAAAAGTGATAGCTGCAGTACCTAGAAAATAGCCTGGGACAGGAATGTGATACAAAGAAACTTGTGCAGGAGGGAGTATATACATATTTGGGAACAGATGAAGGGTCAGTAATAAAACTGATAGATATTGTGTAAATTAAAATGCTTTTCCCCAATATACTGTGTGTACAGTGAAAGGAAATGTGCAAGGCCAAACAGCAGTTTTCAAAATAATATGGTTTGCTTTGCAAGAACAGTTATGTTCAGCTTAGATATTAGTAACATATAGCTGTGGGCATTACTGTAAATGCATCCTGTTATAGAAAAAAGGAAGTTGACTTTCTTGGCTTTCAGATGCATAATTAAATAAATAAAATGCATACAGGTCAAGTGATGCAAAGATGATGTGGAGAGACTTTTGTGAAGTCTTCAGATACAGCGAGGACCAAAAAAGGGCATGAAATAACCATGGACTTTTTCATGACACAGACAGAAACCAGAAGAACAAGTCACAAGGACATTAAAAATAACATTGGTTGAAAACAGTATATAAACTGGACAGTATGTTTCATTCAGTAGTGACGTTTAGACTAAGTGTGCCTCCTCATCTGTCTAGCTGTTTTATAATAGAATTGAAATAACTCTGACAGAATTAACTGTTTGGCAAGAATTTGTTCTGAGACAAAGTATAACAGATACAGTAGTACGGAGTTTGTCTGGTCACTTTCGGACATTTTCTTCAGTGGCGAAATAGAGACCTCTGTTTGACATTTCTTCAGAAAAGAAAGAAATACATTTCTTCAAAAACATGAACAAATGAAAATAAATCTCAGTGAGGAATACTTTAGAAGACTAAATCCAATACTGAAAACTGCCTTCACATCTAGGAATAAAAAGCAAGCTATAAATCTATTTGCCCTTCCTGTTCTAACTTACATTTTGGTGCGACTGACTGGCCCCAAAAAGCACTGCATCAACTGGACAAGAAAACAGGAGAAATACTATTTACCACATGATGTATAAAATCCAGTATATACCAAGACTATATATTCCTTTAACTTCCAAGATGGCTGCACACTGAGTAACAGCTTAGTTTCAGTGCTCTCAGTGTGAAAACAAACTCAGAAAAGACTGCCAGTGAACTTGTCTTTTGGGGTAATTTTCAGTAACTGGCTAGTAAGTGCACTGCCTGATGCCATCAAAAAAAGAAATTCAGAGAACCTGAAAGAAAAATCAATCACAAAATGTGAAGAGAAAACACTGACTGGGAAGAATTCTGCAGCTGTTCATCAAAAAGCAGTGCAACCTCTTAGATTACTGGATGTCATAAGTTAAATGTGCTCAGAGCGGATTAAAATAAACAAAACACTGAAGGAGTTTATCCACTCAAATAACAAAAGGATTCAAAATTGAAGAACAGCTATTCAGATGAGGTGATAAAACTGCAAAAATAAGATGTCAAAATGAAGAAAAGGCTGGCTGAATATGAGACTGCTCAAGAAGAGATGTTTAAAAAAATAATAGAATTAAATGACACAGCATGTAGGGGGAAACCTGAGATTTTCTGCTGTTCCAGAAAAGCTAGAAAGAACAACGATTAATTTTATGAAAGCAAAAATCAGCAACTGGACTGGTATTCCACAGCAGGAGCTGTTAATTGAAAGAGCACATTGTGTTTATGCTCCAAACATGGCCATCAGAAAGCAACCTAGGTATCTTACAGTAAAGATGCAATACTACCAGCAAAAAAAAAAAGAGTTGATTCTGACAAAACTGAGGCAGAAGGACTAAAATGGAAGACAGGCGTGTTTGTGAAAAAATATTATTCACTGTACACCAAGCAGAAGAGGAGTAAATGTATTCCAGTAATCAGGGAATGTCAAAAACCAGATGTGAGATTCAAATTGCTGTATCCAGCTATTTTTAGAATATTCTTTCCTGGAGGGTCAAAATCATTTTTGATGCAGAGCATCCTACAGAGGAAATACTATGTTTTTTCTAACAAAACGTGAGCTGTCAAACAGAAGGAGATTTTGTTTCTGGCTCTTCTGGTAAAGCCATAGACAGACTATGCCAGTTAAACCTCTTCCAATGTTTCAAAGGAACATGCTTGATTGACAGAAAAAAAGTACAAGAGTTGACTAGAACAACCAGGAGTATATTGGAAATGAAGCAGAGACTGGATTTGGGAGATGGAGACCAGCAGGAAGGAAAAACATTAACTCGGATACTGACAAATAAATTTGGAATTACAAAGCATTAGTGATATTTGTGAAACATGACAGGACAAAAAAACTGGAACTATTGGACCTCTTTGATATTGTTAAAGTTGTAGTAGACTCCAAAGCATATGCCCTACCTCATGCCATTAATGTCTGGAAGAACACTTAGGAGAGGGGAACAGTAAGGAAAGAGTTAACTGTAAGTAACAAAATTTTGCTCTTAACAGTAGTATTTTTATAATGCATGACAAAAGTACAGTTGTGTACCTACCATAAATGTAGATGTTCAAGTGTCTTCACTGTTGCAGTCATTACACTTGGGCCATCCTGCTGGCAGGCAGCCCCCAGTCGGCCAGAACTCCAAAGTCTCGGTCCGGCGTCGGTAGCTGTCGCCCCCCTCCCTGAGTCCAGGGTGCCAGGGGTATAAAAGATGCAGCCGACGCCGTTTTCTTCAGTTTTTCTTGCCCCAGATGTCAGGCACCCCCAAGAAGGTAGGCAATACATATTGCTTACAAAAACATACTTGGCTAACTGCCCGATGCCATTCATAAGCCTAGCCAAAATGTGTCAGCTGTCACCACCCCATTGATGAACTAACTGTCCCTCTGTGGAGCAAAGCCAATTGCGGGATCCCTGGGGTGTATCCACTGTTCCCCATCCACTCTGCAAGGTTTCCCTGGAGTGTTAGTGAGGGGCTCCGTATAATGTAATCAGAGATGTAGTTCAAAAGCATGGGGGAGTACATGTGACAGGAATCTGTCACTACAGCATCTTCCAGTTATGGTTGTGGCAAGGTGTAGCTCATTACAGTGTGTGGCTCACTGTGACGTGGATTCCCATAGGTGGAGTATATCCATTAAGCCTGACTTGGACATGGCTTTGTTGGCCAGCAAAGATCATCTCTGAGTAAACGGGATGCCACTGAGTAATGCAAGAGTACATTCAGTCTGGCAGTATAGGACACATGTCTGAGGCCAGTAATCCTCTTGGCGAGGTACGTTTGTGGACCCTCCAGCTGTTGAATGTGTCTTCTGAGGTACATCCCAAATGGGTTATCATACTTGATGGTGGGATTGATGAGTGATGAGTAAAGGGGCACAATAACCTCAGTATGTCTAGATGCGAACCCCTAAGTAATCAGATGGCCTACATAGAAGGATGTCCTAACTACTTTGGAGATATGATTTTCAAAGGAGAGATCACCATCTAATGTAGTCCCCACACACCCATTACCTCGTCTGAATTAAAGTGGCTGCCAGTCATGTTAATATGTGGGTGTTTAGTTTTCCCAAAATGGAATGACCATGCAGTTTGTGGCCCTTAGCTGGAGACCATGACTTTGACACCCTGTGTTGGTCTATGTGAGGCCCCTTGAAGGACGTCTGTGACAGCTGGACTGTCAGTTATGGCTCCCAGTTTGCAGTAATCACCAAACACGGTCTGCTGTAGTCCACCTATGTTTGCCTGTATCTCTGAGAAGTATATGGCAAACAGTAGGGGTCCCAGGACTGAGTCCTGTGGGACACCAGTTGTGACTGGTTAAGAGTTGGACCTGGAGGCTGCTAGGCTTACCATGTGGGTTCTGTGTGTAAGCCTGTTGGCAACCCAACCTGTGATGTATGGGTATATGTACTGGCCGGTGAGTTTATAAATAATACCCGAGTGGGGAATTGTGTCAAAATCCTTGGCGAGGTCCAGGTAGTATGTGTGAACTACCACACCCCTCACCTAAAGTCTAGGTGACTGTGAGACGTCATACAGGTTCAGTAGGCATGATCTGCACTCAGTGAAGCTGACCTGGTTTGGGTTGAGTGTCTGGAGGTTCCCAATGTCTCTGTTAATGAGTTCCATGATGATGCGCTCTATAGCCTTGCAGACCAGGCTAGTCAGGCTTATAGGGCAATAGTTCCCGGGGTCCGTTGTGGCGCCACCTTTGTGGAGTGGGATAACTGTTGCTGTGCGCCACTCTGTGGGTATGTAGCCTGTAGAGAGGCTGGGTTTGAACAGTGTGTTTAGGTAAGGGGTTAGTTCATTTGGAACTCTTGTAAGACACAGCCTGGAACACTGTCCGATCCCATTGAGGCTGTGTTTTTGGCTTTGGATGATAGGGCTGTTTTAACCTGTGTGTCGGTGATTGCTGGGGTTGTACATTCCTCTGGTATGGTTATGGGCCGTTTAGGGGGTGAGGGGGGTGAAGTTTGCACTGAACCTTTCTGCCAAAATGTTGGCAGTATCAGTCGGTTCAGTGTATTTTGTGCCAGCCTGCACCAACTCAGAGCAGATCTGAAAGTTCCCACTTAGGTTCGTGACATAGCTAAAGAACGCTTTGTGGTTATCTGTAGGGCCCTTGGAAATTTGTCTTTTGAAGCTAGCCTTGGATGATTTCATGAGGGATCGTAGTTTCTTGCTGATACTGATCAGGGATGTCTGTCCTGCTAAGGAGTTCACTCTTAACTGTACTAGTTTCCTCCTTGTATTGTAGAGCCTGTTTATGGCAGGGGTCCACCAGACCGGTTTCCTTTTCTTGGAGGAGTGAGTCTAGGTTTGACTTGGGATAGCAAGATTCATGCATTCCTGCAGGTGATCATAGAGTGCCTTTGTATAGGTTTCAGCATCTTGGACAGCATTGTCCATTGGCGTGGGGGCCGTGAACCTTTTCACCTCTGTCTTAAGCAATGTGAAGTCTGCTTTGGAAAAGATTTTCACGGTGGTTTCCTTGGTTGGGGTTGTGGGCGGAATGTGAATATCCAGAGTGATTAGTCTATGGTCTGATCTAACCAGCGAGGGGTTGACATCGGGTGTGGAACACTGGTCGCCCATGTTGGTGATGACCAGGTCCAATATGTTGTTCTCTCTGGTGGGGGTGTTTACCAGTTGATCCAGAGCATTTGAGTTTATAAATTCTAGGAAGCGCTGCTCAAGGGAGTTAGTACTTGAGAAGTTCTCCCAGTTAATGTTTGGGTAGTTGAAATCACCCAGTATTAGGGTGTTTTGGTAGGACCTGCATATTTCCCAGAGTCTCCAGAAATGCTTAATGTGGGTACTGTGGGCCATGGTGGGTGATTTGTAGCAAGCTACAATTTGGATTGCAGTTTTGCCCATTGTCAGTTGTACTTGGATGATCTCTGATGCATCGTGCTGTGCCGCTAACCTGGAGGTATGAGCATCCTTGATGAATATGGATACACCCCCGCCTTTTATGTTCCGGTCCGGGTTCTGTGGCCAAAAGGTGTGGTATGAGTTATAGCCTGGTAGTGTTGGGGTGGCCTCTGAAGCCTTAAACCAGGTTTCTGTTACTGCACAGATATCGATGTTCTCCATACTGAGGGGTGCCTCGAGTGTGTGCATTTTGAGGTTTAGACCTCTGGCGTTGAGTAGCAATACCCTCAGTTACTGGTTACTTGTGCTATTTACGGTGGTGGGTTTATCTTTTGAGCCTTGCCTAAAAGTCCACCTTGCCTAATATCCACCTCTCTAGTATTGTTTGCAAGCAATGACAGCTGTGCATGTGTACATGTTCTGCAAATGTGTACTGACCCTTGTTACAGGGCTGTGCCAAATGGCTATGTGCACACCTACATAGAGTGGATATTGACAGTAGAGTCACACTGGTTGAACGTTTAGATTTGGGTATCCTGACCTCTCATTGCCAGACCAACAGCTGCTTGGAAATATGTTGACAGTACTGGTAATAAAACAGGGAGCATATAATCTTTAACTCCAGTGTGACATTTGCAGTAGGAGTGTAAGATGTAGGAAACTGCTGCCCATGTGTAATAGCTGCTTGATAGGTGATGGCATACACTATCTGATTATATCCTGATCATGTCGATAGTGGTAGCAGAGTCTATTGACATTTGACTCTGTGTGGGGAGTGGGTGTCTGTGCCCAACAGAGCTCATGGTTCTGCTGGGTATGTGAGTAGATACCCAGACAAGGATACAGCCTTGTTCACACTTGCATCATCTGTAATCAACTATCAGGATGTGATGTGGTCCTCAGAGAGGGATTGCCACTAAAGGTAGCTACCATGTTCCTGTAATAGCTAGTGTTGCCACGTCCATAACACAAATAATTACATGTGAGCATCACTGTCTAAAACATCTTCATAAGCAGTAAGTAAACTAAATACAGTATGTGGTACTTGTAGTACTGAATGCTCATACAGGCATGTCCTCTAGTTAGTTACTGGTGTTTACTAATGTCAGCTTACTGTATGTGGCCATCCTGGGGGAATGCAATCTCTGCCATGTACACTGCCAAATCTGCCTAACACCATACCCCACACATTGTCTGGGATGCAGCTACAGGGGTGACCTTGGAGGCAGTCCATTCTACACCCATGACTGGACTAGACAGTCAAGATGTGTAGGTTAACACATGCATCTCATCACCACAACCAACGCATACCCTTACCAGAACACAGTAAGGACACACACACATGCCACCAGATATCAGACACATCCACAGAGGCCTCTAAGTATCTGGCCAAGCAAGAGGCCTCCCAAGTTGGAATAGACAGACAACAGAATACAAAGACTGTACGACATAGTTTGCATAATTGTGTCACACCTCAGAACACGTGGCCAGAAACATGGCCAACAGTACTCATTTGTGAATGCAAACTCTAGCACTATATTACACACCAAGCTATATGAGGGCAAACATACTGTCACCTGCCTGTCTGCCATGATTACCCACATAACCATACACTCAGACCACCTTTAGAACTATACACATGTCTCTGGCATATTCTATGTTGTTGTGCAGGACCTGTGATGCAGTAGCCTGGACTGCATGGAAACACATGTAGGAACTGTTAGGTCTTGTAGCCCATGCAAGTATGTCCCAAGTCCTGGGTAGCATTCTGCCATTGGCCAGAATGATGCAGCAGTACAGGGATAAGAATTGTATTCCACAATCGTGTAATGTACTGGTGTAATTCAAAGAGTATCCAGCATCTCTCTGCCTGGGATAACATGGTTGACAGACCATGATGCTTTGCCAGACAGGGCCTGCACCTGTCACCCCTGAAAATCTGGATACTGGCAACAGCCCATGCTTCCCCTATAGTGCTCTCATCATGCCAGGTTCAAGTAAAAGTCCCGTGGTGCAACAAGGACAGCCAAGAAATAAACTGTGGGTCTTGCTACTCAGTGATACAAAATAGGTACTCAATATGGACACACGGCAATCTGAAACATGGAGAACATATCTGTGCAGTGATTGAGATATGGTTCAATGCTTTGGAGAGCACCCCTGCATGACCATGTTATAACACATACCTCACCTCTTGGCCATTATCCTTTATTGGAACACATGGGCCACAGGTATGTCCAACTTCCTGAGAGATATGCACACCCCCACACTAGTTGCACTTGCACAACGTAAGATGCATTATGCTGAGCAAATACCTTTGTGCCAAAGTGTAATCCAAATTGTACCTTGTGACAGATCATCCACCGTGCCTCAGAATTCCCAACTTTCATTGTGCTGTAATGGGGAATACCAGTTTTGAGACAGGAAACCACAATCATGGCCACTCAGCAATCCCATTATGAACTGGGAAGACTCGTCATGTACCAACACGTGCTCAATGCATGTTGGATTTCATCAACACCAATGACCTGGATCACCATAGTCACACCAACAGGGCTAACAGTATGCCACATGTGGTCAGTCTTCAAAGCCAATGTTTTGCTCCTTAAGAGCGAAGTGGTGACTATCATGGCACCCGTGCAGATGTACAATGCATGTGCAAATGCTGGGCCTACACAAATGCACTTTAAGCGCTCACATATGTGCAGTGATCGTGCCACTGAAACAGAAACAGAAGTCAACCAAACACAAACATGAAAGCAAACCAGTGGTACCCTGCCTTAAACTGTACCACAGAAGGTAGTAACTGGTGCAAGAGTCAATACACATGAATGGAAGTTGATCCATGGTCAGCCTCAGTAAGATGCAGATACACTCTATAATGCCACGCAAAGCTACTGTGAGACTAATCATCCACATATTATGAGGCCAAACACAGAGGATTCCATAGCTGTGTCATGAAACATAATGGTAACAAGAAGACCTGCTGTGCTTCACAGCACTATGGCATGAGAAGTATTGCACCTACAGAAATAGCACCTGTTCATCCAGATAGGGTCTCGGATAACATAAACACACTGCCCTCCCCTAACAGGTACACATTCATATATCCATGTACACTACCGAGCTCCTGTAATAACAACTATGCAGGTACAAGCTGCACTCTCTAATGCCATACATACAGGCTGCATGGGACCTGACCACATCCCAGGTTGTATCCTACACAAATGTCAAAACAATTTGCTCTCCACATAAACATCATATAAAATCATAGCTTTATGTCAGGCTGTGTACACACTGAATGGTGCACAGCAACAATCATCTGTTAATGCTGTCAATATCCAAGGGATCCTGGTATGTGTACAGCTGACCTGGTTACAAACAGTGGTATCATTGCATTGCATAACACATGATGCAACTGTGTCAGTATATGGGTACTCTGCACAGTTATTGTAGGGCTAGGTACAGTCCACCAGTCAAAGGTTACTTGGTGTTGTACCATTATATGTCATACCACATGTATGGATGTGTGTTGGTGGTCTGAGGAGATGGTGGAGTCTGAGGATTACATCCTAGAATGCAGCTTTTGACACTGTGACCTGCACCTGGCTCATCTGTGATGACTTATGTTGGAGTACTGGTCTGTACATGTGAGTAGCCGTTATGAATGTGGGGGGACACCACCACCTGGAGTGGTCCGTACCAGTGTTATGGCCCACATGTCTGGTTCTGAGTTATATGGTGGTAGTGCTATTGTTCTCTACATAGCCTTCAGCCAGGTGTTCCTTACTGCATAGATGTCAGTATTCCCCATTGTAGGTTCTACAGTGAGCAGCTGTGATTACAACAGCAACACATCTAGCACTGGTTAGCATAAGCATAAAATACAATTGTCTTCTAGGTGTCGGGGTGTTATCCTGTGTTTAGGACATTTGCCTTGGAATGGCACTATATGCGAAATACTCCCTTGAATCATGGATGCATGTGATCTGTGACAAAGGCTTGTCTTCTGTCAGTCATGTCATTCCAGAACGACAAACACTAGACAACCTCGTAATTACAGTAGGACATTGGCTCATTGTGTTGGTCAAGCAGTTGCCATTCCTAGCATGACATCACTGCGAGTGGGTAGTATTGTGCTTGGTGTAGACTGATACATCTAAGGTGATGGGACAGCAGCAGACGTTGTGTAGATGACCAGTGTCAGATATATGTAGTGCAGCATTCCTGCTAACAATGACAACTACTAACAACGGAGTCCATTGCAACACGTTCTGTAGTCTAACTGTATGAGTATGGCCACTGTGGCCTTCTGTGTTTAGAATCTGAGTACATCCCAAACAGCCCTGTGCTACTAAGTGTATGAGCATGCCCAGTATAACCTTGTGTAGTTGGACTCCTAGTGCATTCCAAACAGCCCTGTGCTACTGTGTGTGTGTGAGCATGCCCACTGACACCTTGTGTAAGTTGTGTGCTTCTATGAGCATGGCCATTGTAACCCTGTATAGTGATAGTAGACGTCCATTCAACAGATGGGCATACTCCTGTTCAGGATGGACTCCTACTTTAAAAATACAGGTTCACAGCTATGTACATCTTAACTGTCAGCATCCGTGTTTATGTCCGCAATCCTAGAAGGTCACGACGAATGCCTTGGAATGTGTAATCTCCGTGGCGCAACTTGTAACTGCGTAGTACTGTAATAGTGATAGGCAGGTGTTCAGATCCCACCACTCGTGTGTGTGTGTGTGTGTGTGTGTGTGTGTGTGTGTGTGTGTGTGTGTGTGTGTGTGTGTGTGTGTGTGTGTGTGTGTGTGTGTGTGTGTGTGTGTGTGTGTACTTGTGCGCACCTGAGGACAGAACAATGCTTTTTACAGTACTCACACTCCGTACATGTCCTATACTCACCTTTGGCTAGGCTGATGATTTCACCCACCTAGGAATACACCTTTGGGATTGCTGTGACCCAGTAATCTCAGTAGTGCATTCTGTAACTGCATATGCTGTAGTGTGATAAAGTAGTTAGGTCGGTGTTCTAATCCCACACATGCCAAGTGTGTGTGTGTATGTGTGTGAGACCATCTGCCTGAGGACAGAACAATGCTTTTTAGAGTACTCACACTCCGTACAATACCTATGCCAAACTTTGGCAAGGCTGATGATGTCACCCACCTAGGAATACACCTTTGGGATTGGTGTGACCCATTAATCTTGGTAGCGCATTCTGTAACTGCGTAATGCTGTAGTGTGATAAAGTAGTTAGGTCGGTGTTCTAAACCCAGATATGCCAAGTATGTGTCCATCTGCCTGAGGACAGAACAATGCTTTTTTAGAGTACTCACATACCGTACAAGTCCTATACTCCACTATGGCGATCCTGCTGATGTCACCCACCTAGAAATACACCTCTTGGACTGCTGTAACCCAGTAATCTCGGTAGCGCGTTCTGTAACTGCGTAATGCTGTAGTGTGTTAAAGTAGTCAGGTAGGTGTTCTATTCCAAGGCACAGCAGGTGTGTGTGTTTGTCAGTCATATCCTGTGTGTTGGTGGCTGTGAGCGTCTAGCCACTGGATATGTTGAGTAGCGTGTTTTGTAGTTTCCCAATATAGTCGCCATATATGTCACAATCAGCCAAGAGACTGGGTTGGCAAGAAATACCCATACATTTGGCAATAGGCCTGGTGTGTAAAGTCAGCAACCCTAATATTACACAGAATAGATTCTGAACCCATGTGTCGGACAGAAACACACTAGCCTTGGGATTTACACCAATACATAATACAGGAGCTGCTGGTGTTTCCCTTTTCATTCTTTTCTAATGCTTTGGTGTCGCGAGGTTTGTTCTGGAGATATATAATCTATATCTATGTATGTGTGTGTGTGTATGTATGCATGTATGTATATATATATATATATATATATATATATATATATATATATATATATATATATATATATATATATCTATGGACATTAACACACATACATCTATGTAATAGAATACATGTCCTACACTGTTGAATGACTGTGCTGGATGATATGTTCGTGATAACATCCAATGTCTGTATGTCTGCCATGGCTTAGTGGTAAAGCACTTCAACTGTGGTGTGCAGGGTCCTGGTTTCGAGCCTTGCAGAGGCCGGTCATTTTGTTGCTGCGCAGAACAAGGGCCGTTGGATACGGAGTGAGTAAGGCACTTTTAAGCAGTTGTGAGCAGGTATGTGCGGGATTGCAGACGGTAAGCAGTGGTTAGTTTAGGGGAGGCTCAGTATGGGACATGTAACTATGGATTAGCAGGCACTCCTATGCAAATGAGGGGAAGGATAGTGAATTCCAGTTTTCCCCAGGGTATGAGGCAGGTCCCAAGAGTGTAAGAGAGTAGATAGTTGGGTGCAAAACTTGAATATAGGTGATGTCATGGGGGGGTGTCAGGCATACTGTAAGTTGGTTGGAGCCCTGTGGCTCGGGATTGCTCCTAGCTTAGCACGGCTAAGCTAGGGGTGTGTCTAAACTTGCCTAGGGCAATCAGAAGAGGAAACCACAGTACTAAAGTAATCAAGGAGAACTAGCTGAGCTGACAGGTGAAATGTATCAGGATCAGCCAATTACAGAAGCAGCAGACCGGCCCAGCCCAGAACACTACTATAAACTAAGCAAACACCTTCCCCTCTGTTTTTTCCACACTCTACACCAGTGGGGAAATTTTATCAAAGGGAAATTTTAACAAACAAACCTAGAAAATGAGAAGGGCTGCAGCAGGCAACATAGAACATGTGCAAGAGGCTGAGGGTGGTGAGGATGTGAATGCTGCCGAACAACCCACAGTGAGGAGACAGAGAAGAGTGTACAGTCTCAGGATAACCTACCAGGGGCTACATGAGCTCGAGATAGTGGAGCACTAATGGGTGGACAGAGACCTCCTACAGCAAATTGTTGAGCTGTGCCGGCCACACCTGACTCATCAAACTGGCCAAGGGGAACCCATCCCAGTGGATACCAGGGTATGTGTAGGCCTAGGTATACTAGCCACAGGTACCTCCCAAAGCACAAGTGGGGATATCATGGGGATCTCACAAGCATCAGCATCTAGAGTGTTCCACCAGTTCCTGGATGCCATGTCAGCACTTGCCAGTGAGCACGTTTATTTCCTCAACACACGTGAGGTGTTGACCAGCAATATGCGTCTCTTCCACCAAATAGCAGAATACCCTGGGGTAGTGGGTGGTATAGACTGCATGTACCTATGCATCAAAGCACCACCCTGTGAGCAGGGTAGGGCCTACATCAACCGCAGGGGCATCCCTCCATCAACTGCCAGGTCGTATATGATGCCCAGGGCATTAAAATGAATGTGTGTGCTGGCTGCACTGGAAGCTATGACGAGTCAGAAATATGACATCTGACGCAGCTGTACCATAGATTTGCTGATATGGACATTCCCTACGGTCACCGAGTGGGAGATGCTGGGTACCCACTGGAGCTGTGGCTGATGACACCCTTCAGAAATGCACACACACCTGAACAACAACGCCATAATGAGGCACATGCCCAGGCCAGACATATAATAGAGTGTGTGTTTGGGATGCTCAGGACACAGTTCCAGTGTCTGGACACATCCGGTGGAGCCTTGCAGTATTCACCAGCTACATGCACCCAAATTGTTATGGTATGTGCTATGCTCCACAATATGATCCTGCGGAAACAGGTGCAGCAGGAACAGCATGGGGCAGGGCCACACAGCCTCCCACCAATGCCAAGGCCTGTACAGGCACAAAGTTACTCGGAGGGGGAACAACCTGAGTCTGACCCAGTAGGCAGAAGGAGGCATGCCCAGTATGACCTGGCCTTGGCAAAGAGGCAACGCATAGCATATGCACTGACACAGTAGGGACCCAGGGAATGATACCCTCTCTGACTCGCACAGACAGTAAAAGGGATGCCAAACATGACACTACCTGTGCTCAACCATGTATAGGGAGTGTACTATGTGCATCCGACATAGGCAGCCCTCCAATACCATCCTCAAGTCTGGCACACCCTCAAGGTAGGTCTATCAACCTACCAGTTGCCAAATGGAGTAGAATGTGTTGTTACGTGTAGCTATGGTATGGATGTGAACATGCAAGGGAAGTGGGTGGCCGAATGTTAAGGCAGCAGACAGTAGACACCCATAGTGGCACCATGACATCTGTAACACATACTGGAGTCACAATAGTAGCCAGTACTACACAGGGTGACACAACCCACTACAGGTAATGGGCTGAGTGACATGTGTGTCCATAAGACCCACTCAGCCAACAGGACAGGTGTAGACAGACAACCAAATGCTGTACTATGGCCTCTGAATGTGCCCTATGGGTATCCCCTCCTCCAGACCCACACAGACATACTACAGCAGGCCAGGCAGTTGGATATAAGTTTTGAAGGCTAGGAAGTCAGAAACTAATATGTTGGTAATTAAAGCTAAGATCTGTAGTATACTGGTATGCCTCTAGCCAGCACAATAGGTAAGACTACACACTGAAATGGAGTACCTGACATACCAGTACAGTCCTAGCAAATGTGTACAAGTGTCAGGTGTGCCCCCCCATCCAACGTACACTTATAGCAACAGTCAGGTGTGCCCCCCTGCTCCTGTGTAGGAATGTAGATACAGTCAGGTGTCACCCCCCCCCCAGCAATGCAGACATGTAGCAGCAGTCAATGCCATATGACAGATGGATACCCTGCAGATACAGCATGCTACCTGTCAGTGTACAACACAAAGGTCAGCACCGCAGTACAAACTACCCGGACTTGATCCACACATGCAATACAGATGGCCATACTGGGCATGCTCACACACTTGAAGGTATGAAGGCAATGTCAGTCAACAATATACTGAAAGGTCATACTGGGCATGCTCACACACTTAAACACATGAAGGCCATGTCTGCAAACACCAGTGGTCCAGACATATCTGGCAGTCGTGCAGGCACATGTCAGTATGCACCACTCCTGCCTTGCACACACAGTGGATAGGAATATGGGCATATATGTAAGGACAACACACTATAATAAGCCAAAGGTAGACTGACATAGATGTGTGGAAAAGGGTGACCGTGACAAGGAGCCATCCGGGCCTGTCCCACCCAGCACACAGCCAAAGGGCCCCAAACACATGAGGTGCAGATGTCATTCACTGCAGATACTAGCCACCAGTATCTGTCAGCATGACAGACTATGTGGTGCACGTGCCAGCTGTGCAACATGACTGTACAAGGAAGTAGTCCTGTAGTAGCTGTATGCACGTACCTGTGACATATGACCCCGTGTGTGCCCGCATGTGGCATGTCAGCCCCTACATGAATGGGTTATGGCCCATGCACGCACTGCCTTCCCCATAGCAGTATTATGACAAGCCTGCTGAGGTCATCCAATGTGAAATGCACCTTTGGGAGCACTGTAGCTCAGTAATCTCCATGGCACGTCCCATAACTGCATACTGCTGTAGTGATAAACTAGTTGGGTAGTAGTTCTAACCCCAGACTTGCCAATTGTGTGTGTGATTGTGTGCGTGTCTGTCTGTCTCAGACTGTGTAGAGTGAAATGCTTTTTCAGCTACTCACAGTCCGTACAATTCATATACTCAACTTTGGCAAGGCTGCTGATGTCACTCACCTATAAATACACCTCTGGGGAAAGTCATAGTCCAGTAGTCTCTATACTGCGTTCTGTAACTGCGTATTGCTGCAGTGTGATAAAGTAGTTAGGTAAGTGTTCTAATCCCAGACTTGCCAACTGTGTGTGTGTCTGTGTGTCTGTGTGTGTGTCTGTGTGTCTGTGTGTGTGTCTGTGTCTGTGTGTGTCTGTGTCTGTGTGTGTCTGTGTCTGTGTGTGTGTCTGTGTGTGTGTGTGTGTCTGTGTGTGTGTGTCTGTCTGTGTGTGTGTGTCTGTCTGTGTGTGTGTCTGTCTGTGTGTGTGTGTCTGTCTGTGTGTGTGTGTGTGTCTGTCTGTGTCTGTGTGTGTGTCTGTCTGTGTCTGTGTCTGTCTGTGTGTGTCTGTGTCTGTCTGTGTGTGTCTGTGTCTGTCTGTGTGTGTGGGTGTCCGTCTGCCTGAGGACAGACCAATGCTTTTGGAGTACTCTCACTCCATACAATTCATATACTCAACTTTGGCAGTCCTGCTGATGTCACCCACCTAGAAATACACCTCTCGGACTGCTGTAACCCAGTAATCTCGGTAGCGCGTTCTGTAACTGCGTAATGCTGTAGTGTGTTAAAGTAGTTAGGTAGGTGTTCTATTCCGAGGCATAGCAGGCGTGTGTGTTTGTCAGTCATATCCTGTGTGTAGGTGGCTGTGAGTGTCTAGCCACTGGATGTGTTGGGGAGCATGTTTTGTAGTTTTCCTATATAGTGGCCATATATGTCACAATCAGCCAAGTGACTGGGTTGGCGAGACATACCCATACATTTGGCAATAGGCCTGGTGAGTAACGTCAGCAACCCTATTATTACCCAGACTACAGTCTGAACCCATGTGTCGGACAGACACACTTGCCTTGGGATTAACACCAGTACATAATACGGGATTTGCAGGTGTTTTCTTTTTTATTCTTTTCTAATGCTTTGGTGTCACGAGGTTTGTTCTTGGATATATAATCTATATCTATGTATGTGTGTATGTATGTATATGTGTATATATATATATATATATATATATATATATATATATATATATATACACATATAGACATTAACACACATACATCTACATAATTGAATACATGTCCTATACTGTTGAATGGGTACATTTCCGTTATCGGGGCAACACTATTAATGCAGTCATTCAGGTGTAATGCAGCTCATTAACATGCCTGTTGAGCACGTCTGTATAAAATGCTTGTGTTGATAAATGTTTAACCAAGTAACTAGTCTAATTTTACACACGTCTGCCTGACAGATGTGTTAAGGTACTGCATTACTTCATTACAGCGAAGCGATCGCTTTAAAGTGTTGCCCCGTTAAGTCACACAGACAGGAAATCAGTAATAAGGAAATACTTGCAAATAACATGACATTCCTTTCTTCTGTTAATTAGTCATGACATGGTGATATGTACACTGCATGAAATGCCTAACATGAAGTAACTGCCTGTGCTTACAGTTTACAAAGACGTAGTCATGCTGACCATTTGTAATCAGACAGTTTTCAGTCTTTTGTGAGGCATGTGAAATTGATGAGAAAACTAAAAGAAATCCATCTAATAACAACCCAAAAATAAGTAGGATCTTTGGTATTCCAAAGATCCATAAAAACCTATAATGTTAAGTTGTCAATCTCGCCTTCATTCTTGCTGGATGGGTTCGGAGCCGATCCCCGGCTCCGACTCGGCCAATACTAAAGCTCGAGAGCTTATTCCACCGGCTCGAGGCTCCCCTATATCCCACAATGCTAGGCGGTAACTACCCAGATCTCGTTTGCCGCTTAGCTGACGAGGTGCTTTTTTTTTACCGGCTCTGGCAGGTTAGTGAGTTTTCTTGTTAAAAAAACTTTGAATTCTACCCCTATCCTTTCTATTTAGTTTAGTTTTTATACAAAGTGTCCCTTTAGTTTAAATCGGGTCCCCCTTGTGCTTGTATTCCCATTTTATCCCTTTTTAACTTTTAGGCCTTTGGCCCACTCCCCTTTTTTTCCTTTCAGTGTGACTGGATTTTTATTTGGTTAAAGGGTGTGTCTGTGTGTTGTGTTTGTGTTACATACAGTATTTTTAGGATGTCTAAAGACTCCAAGGTCTCAGGCTTCAAGAAGTGTGATTCTTGCTGTCAGAAAATGTCTCTGACAGACGGTCACACTTCTTGTGTCTATTGCCTGGGACCTTTGCACCTGCAGGACTCGTGTGCTGTTTGCCATGCATTCAGCCCTAGAGTCCTGCAGGAACGCAAAAACAAACTCATACTTCATGGTTTGTTAGCCTGAAGGCCCCTGACCCAGTCTGTGTCGAAGCCTTCAAAGACTTCCAGGCACGTCGGCTCCAGCTTCAGAGCCGTCTCCTGGGAGCATTCAAGCTGCTTCGACATCGGCTCCAGCTGGAGTCGATGTTTCGAAGTCTCAAACTGTTACCTCAGCTCCAGCTGGAGCCGAGGTTGTCAAGACTCAGTTGGCTCCGTTAGGCTTATCGGAGCCACCAGCAAAGAAGAGGTCGAGGTCCCCTTCCATCGGCTCCATCCACTAGGCTCCAGGATCCCCTCTTCTGTCAGAGCGGAGCCATAGGTCACATTCCTCTCGGTCCTCCAGGCTGTCCGACCATGACTTACAAAGGGTGGTGAGTAGACTTCTCAAGTCTGAGGCACTGGCCCAAATGCTGCATAGCCCTACTCAACAGTCAGCAGCTATTCCCATCCCTGATTCTATTCCTCCTCCGACTCCTTTGAGTTCGGAGCCGGGGCTCATCGGAGCCGTGGCTGTCGGTGCTTCGGAGCTGATACCTTCCCTTTCGGCTCCGTCTGCTCCGATTTCCTCCTTGGAGGGATCTCGGCGCCGAGCTTCCCTCGTCGGCTCCGAGGGGGCGAGTGGCATCGGACCCTTGTCCGACCCCGTTCTCCCTCTCGGAGTGTCGGCGCTGGTGAGTTCGGCTCCGACATCGGCCTCGGAACCGTCCCTGTCAGTGCCGGGGGGGGGTCCTTGTCTCCTCGGAGCAGGGACCTCCGGCCTTGGCTGATAGGGGTGCCTTCGAGGTCATGCGGAGCGTGCTAGACCCAGTGTCTACCCCAAAGTCGGCTCCACCAGCTCCTCCCTCTTCAGTGCCTGCGGTGGTTTCTACCCACCCCCTTGTATCAGACCGTAGAGAGCCAGCTCCTCAGGTTTCCCCATTGGGAATATCCTCCTCTTCCAAGGCCTCTCCTGATCCGGTAGGAGAACCCCCTCGGAAGAGACAGTGCAAGAGGAAGCACATTGACTCCCCTGAGTCTATCACCTCTGATACCAACTTGGACGAATCTGAAGGTTCCCCTCGGTCCCCCTCTGAGGATGTATCTTTTGCTGACATCCTTGAAATCCTGAAACAGAGGGGGAACTGGCCCGCCCTTAACCCTTCAGAGGACGAGTCGGTTTACCTTTAGGCGTTTGGCTCTCGCCATTCCACCTCCTGGGTGTCTCCTCCCTTTGACCCCCTCATGGAAGTGGTGGCAAGGAAGGCTTGGATGGCCCCTGATTGTGGAACCTACCCCAAGGAGGCCATCAAAATTTATTACTGCCCCAAAAGAGAAAGAGTTTCTATCTGAAGGTGTCTCTGTTGATGCCATGGTGGTGGCCGCAGCCACGAAGAAGGAGTTAACCCGATCCTTGGGACTCAAGGTTACGGTTCCACTGCACACTTTACCAGTCAAAGAGGAATGCCAAACCTACCTCCAAATCAAAAAACAGAGGCTCTACAACAGATAATGGAATTATGAAACATGAGGGCTGTGGAAAAAGTGCCAACAGCAGAGCAAGGAAAGGGGTTCTACTCCAGACTATTCCTAGTTCCAAGAAAGGAAAAAAGTTGGAGACCAATTCTAGACCTGTCTACCCTAAATACTTACATCATTGTCCCAAAATTCAAAATGCTGACCCTACAGCAACTTCTTCCCATGCTGGGCAAGGAGTGTTGGCTGGTAACTCTAGATCTCAAGGAGGCATACCTGCACGTCCCCATTCGACCTATCTGCAGAAGATACCTCAGATTTCTTGCAGGATCAGAGCACTATCAATTCTCAGCATTGACCTTTGGTTTATCTACTGCCCAGAGTATTCACAAATGCCTGGCATCAGTAATCGCCCATTGCAGACTACAGGGAATTCAAATTTATCCATACCTGGAATGACTGTCTGATACAAGGGACAACAAAAGCAAGCTGACAACAGATTTACAAAGGGTCATTTACTTGCTTCAAGCACTGGGATACACAGTCAATTTACAAAAGTCAAGGCTGATACCATCCCAGACAAGGACTTTCCTGGGGCCCGAATTGGACACAGTAAAGGCAAATGGCATTCTAACTACAGAAAACAAAAAGAACTCCCTCTTTACTTCTTGGCACTATAAATCTGAACAAGTTAACAGCAAGAAAGGTACTGCAGGCCTTAGGTTTCATGGCATCATGCATAATCTTGGTCCCATTTGCCAGACTACATATGAGAAAGCTTCAGTGGTACCTAAAGAATTTATGGTCCCAACACAGACACAGCCTAGAAACGGAAATTCCACTAATACCATGCTTAACACAGGAATTCCTATGGTGGGCTCACGCATGCCAGTCAAACCCAGGCCTGCCCTTTCGCAAAGGTCAAGCAAGCCAGACCATCACAACAGATGCTTCAGACCTGGGATGGGGAGCACATATGTTGGACAAATCGTGCAAGTTGTGGACACAGGACCAACTTCACCTGCACATCAACCTAAAAGAAATGCTGGCAGTAAAACTGGCAATCCAAAAGTTCAGACCATTTTCTCAAGGAAGGCCAGTTGATGATAAGGACAGACAACACCACAGTCATGTGGTACATCAACAAACAGGGAGGTACTCATTCCCTACCCCTATGCAGAATGACTTTGGAGCTGTGGACCCTGGCACTCAGCTACAACATCCAGTTACAGGCAATATTTGTACCAGGAAAACTCTCTAGCAGATATGTTAAGCAGGACTACATCGGATGTCCACGAATGGCAGCTGCACCGGACATCTTCAAGACCATCTCACGAAGAAATGGGGAATGCCTCAGATAGATCTATTAGCATCACCTCTCAATCACCAGCTCAAAAAATTCTGCACAAGGACATTCCACCCACTAGCATGGAAAGTGGACTCGCTCTCCTTCAGCTGGAAAGGACTAACAGCATATGCATTCCCACCTCTTCCCTTGATACACAAAGTATTACTAAAAATCAAGGAGGCACGTCCAAGCATAATCCTGATAGCTCCAAACTGGCCAAGACAACATTGGTACCCACTGCTGAGGAGCATGTCGGAACAATATGTGGCCAATACACGAAATGCCTTTGATGCTAACTCAGAACAACTACAGCACCATGCATCCAAACCTAAAAACGTTGCAACTGACTGCATGGAACATCACATAGCAGCTGCTAATCCACAGCTTTCACAAGAGTTAAAGACATTATTCTTGGAAAGCACTTGACCTTCAACAAGAAGAAACTATGCTGGGAAATGGAAAAGGTTTGTCATTTGGAGCTCAGAAAGAGGTAAAGATGTATCAAACATAGATATGCCCAACATTCTGGAGTATCTGGCGAACTACTTCATTCAGGCCTGTCCTATTCCTCCATCAAGATTCATGCATCAGCTATTTCAGCAGAATACAGCTTTGATCCACCTGTTTTCACACCCTTTGCTCCAGGCAGTTCCTCAGAGGAATCAAGAATGTAAAACCTCCAAGGAAACCACCATTACCAGCCTGGGACTTGAACTTTGTGCTAGAAAAATTGACTCTATCACCTTTGAACCAGCAGCAACAGCAGACCTGCAACACCTGTCATGGAAAACCTGCTTTCCTACTGGCAATTACTTCAGCAAGGAGGGTTTCAGAACTACAGGCCTTAATGGCAGTGCAACCCTTTCTAATCTTCCACCAAGATAGAGTGTCCATGAGGACTAATCCTACATTTATGCCTAAGGTGGTATCCAGAGTGTCCTTAAACCAGGCAATCCACCTACCTACCTTCTTTCCCAACCCACATAACAGAGGGAAAGAATACTGCATACCTTGGATGTACATAGACAGCTACGCTACTACTTGGACAGAACAAAAAATAGCAGAAAGACTGACCAACTTTTAAGTAGCCCTATGCAACAGGAAGGGAAAGGGAAAAAGCTATTTCCAAACAGACAATCTCCAAATGGATAGGAAATTGCATCTGATTCTGTTACTCCTTCCATGGAAAGCAAATTCCACAGAACATAAGACCTCATTCTACAAGGGCAACAGCCACTACCACAGCCTTCTTACGAGGAGTGGCTACCAAAGACATTATTGAGGCGGCTACTTGGACCTCCCGTGCATACATTTGCCAAGCATTATAATTTACCTCTATATTCCAGATCCCGAGCAGGGTTTGCCACTGCTGTTCTGCAAAGGGATCCTAAACACACCATAATCTACCTTTATCCTCCTCCCCTAGTTGGCTATGGTATTCTACCCAGTTGTTATGACTGCAGATGCATCCATGAAGGACATAGTACAGTTTTGTACCTACCATAAATGTAGATGTCCCGTTGGATAGGCATCTGCAGTTAGGATTACCCTCCCTCCTTCCCCTCTGAGGTACTCCTAGGGTGTTTACCCTTCTAATAGCTAGCTAGTGGGGGGACTTCTTTCATGGTGTATTTGTTTGTATTTATGTACATACATGCTTATTTTTGTGTTTACCTCTATCGTTTGGAAACATTGGCATCTATCCAAAATTTTTTAGCCTTCTACAGGGCTTCTGGCATCTCGGGCAAGAAACACTGAAGAAAATGCGTCGGCTGATGCTTATATATGCCGAAGACCAACAGAGATGGCGGGTGAAGTGCGACATCCAGCCGGCGGACCGGACTTTGGAATCCGGCCGACTGAAGGGCTGCCTGACGACAGGACAACCCAGTTGTTATGACTGCAGATGCTATCCAATTCGGACATCTACATTTATGGTAGGTACAAAACTGTACTTTTTCCTATATAGTGGCCATATATGTCACAATCAGCCAAGTGACTGGGTTGGCGAGACATACCCATACATTTGGCAATAGGCCTGGTGAGTAACGTCAGCAACCCTATTATTACCCAGACTACAGTCTGAACCCATGTGTCGGACAGACACACTTGCCTTGGGATTAACACCAGTACATAATACGGGATTTGCAGGTGTTTTCTTTTTTATTCTTTTCTAATGCTTTGGTGTCACGAGGTTTGTTCTTGGATATATAATCTATATCTATGTATGTATGTATGTATATGTGTATATATATATATATATATATATATATATATATATATATATATATATATATATATATATATATACATATAGACATTAACACACATACATCTACATAATTGAATACATGTCCTATACTGTTGAATGGGTACATTTCCGTTATCGGGGCAACACTATTAATGCAGTCATTCAGGTGTAATGCAGCTCATTAACATGCCTGTTGAGCACATGTCTGTATAAAATGCTTGTGTTGATAAATGTTTAACCAAGTAACTAGTCTAATTTTACACACGTCTGCCTGACAGATGTGTTAAGGTACTGCATTACTTCATTACAGCAAAGCGATCGCTTTAAAGTGTTGCCCCGTTAAGTCACACAGACAGGAAATCAGTAATAAGGAAATACTTGCAAATAACATGACATTCCTTTCTTCTGTTAATTAGTCATGACATGGTGATATGTACACTGCATGAAATGCCTAACATGAAGTAACTGCCTGTGCTTACAGTTTACAAAGACGTAGTCATGCTGACCATTTGTAATCAGACAGTTTTCAGTCTTTTGTGAGGCATGTGAAATTGATGAGAAAACTAAAAGAAATCCATCTAATAACAACCCAAAATAAGTAGGATCTTTGGTATTCCAAAGATCCATAAAACCTATAATGTTAAGTTGTCAATCTCGCCTTCATTCTTGCTGGATGGGTTCGAGCCGATCCCGGCTCGACTGCCAATACTAAAGCTCGAGAGCTTATTCCACCGCTCGAGGCTCCCCTATATCCCACAATGCTAGGCGGTAACTACCCAGATCTCGTTTGCCGCTTAGCTGACGAGGTGCTTTTACGGCTCTGGCAGGTTAGTGAGTTTTCTTGTTAAAAAACTTGAATTCTACCCTATCCTTTCTATTTAGTTTAGTTTTATACAAAGTGTCCCTTTAGTTTAAATCGGGTCCCCCTTGTGCTTGTATTCCCGTTTTATCCCCTTTTTAACTTTTAGGCCTTTGGCCCACTCCCCTTTTTTTCCTTTCAGTGTGACTGGATTTTTATTTGGTTAAAGGGTGTGTCTGTGTGTTGTGTTTGTGTTACATACAGTATTTTTAGGATGTCTAAAGACTCCAAGGTCTCAGGCTTCAAGAAGTGTGATTCTTGCTGTCAGAAAATGTCTCTGACAGACGGTCACACTTCTTGTGTCTATTGCCTGGGACCTTTGCACCTGCAGGACTCGTGTGCTGTTTGCCATGCATTCAGCCCTAGAGTCCTGCAGGAACGCAAAAACAAACTCATACTTCATGGTTTGTTAAAGCCTGAAGGCCCCCTGACCCAGTCTGTGTCGGGGAAGCCTTCAAAGACTTCCAGGCCGTCGGCTCCAGCTTCAGAGCCGTCTCCTGGGAGCATTCAAGCTGCTTCGACATCGGCTCCAGCTGGAGTCGATGTTTCGAAGTCTCAAACTGTTACCTCAGCTCCAGCTGGAGCCGAGGTTGTCAAGACTCAGTTGGCTCCGATAGGCTTATCGGAGCCACCTTCAAAGAAGAGGTCGAGGTCCCCTTCCATCGGCTCCATCCACTAGGCTCCAGGATCCCCTCTTCTGTCAGAGCGGAGCCATAGGTCACATTCCTCTCGGTCCTCCAGGCTGTCCGACCATGACTTACAAAGGGTGGTGAGTAGACTTCTCAAGTCTGAGGCACTGGCCCAAATGCTGCATAGCCCTACTCAACAGTCAGCAGCTATTCCCATCCCTGATTCTATTCCTCCTCCGACTCCTTTGAGTTCGGAGCCGGGGCTCATCGGAGCCGTGGCTGTCGGTGCTTCGGAGCTGATACCTTCCCTTTCGGCTCCGTCTGCTCCGATTTCCTCCTTGGAGGGATTTCGGCGCCGAGCTTCCCTCGTCGGCTCGAGGCGAGTGGCATCGGACCCTTGTCCGACCCGTTCTCCCTCTCGGAGTGTCGGCGCTGGTGAGTTCGGCTCCGACATCGGCCTCGGAACCGTCCCTGTCAGTGCCGGGGGTCCTTGTCTCGGAGCAGGGACCTCCGGCCTTGGCTGATAGGGTGCCGAGGTCATGCGGGCGTGCTAGACCCAGTGTCTACCCCAAAGTCGGCTCCACCAGCTCCTCCCTCTTCAGTGCCTGCGGTGGTTTCTACCCACCCCCTTGTATCAGACCGTAGAGAGCCAGCTCCTCAGGTTTCCCCATTGGGAATATCCTCCTCTTCCAAGGCCTCTCCTGATCCGGTAGGAGAACCCCCTCGGAAGAGACAGTGCAAGAGGAAGCACATTGACTCCCCTGAGTCTATCACCTCTGATACCAACTTGGACGAATCTGAAGGTTCCCCTCGGTCCCCCTCTGAGGATGTATCTTTTGCTGACATCCTTGAAATCCTGAAACAGAGGGGGAACTGGCCCGCCCTTAACCCTTCAGAGGACGAGTCGGTTTACCTTTAGGCGTTTGGCTCTCGCCATTCCACCTCCTGGGTGTCTCCTCCCTTTGACCCCCTCATGGAAGTGGTGGCAAGGAAGGCTTGGATGGCCCCTGATTGTGGAACCTACCCCAAGGAGGCCATCAAAATTTATTACTGCCCCAAAAGAGAAAGAGTTTCTATCTGAAGGTGTCTCTGTTGATGCCATGGTGGTGGCCGCAGCCACGAAGAAGGAGTTAGCCGATCCTTCGGTACCTGTCCATCCTCCTAATAAGGAGTCTAGGACCATGGACAGGTACGGTAAGCGGATGTTTTCATCAGCGACCTTTTCCATGCAGTCGCTGAACTACTTGTGTCACTTCACCCGTCTCCAGAGGGATTTGCTCAAGGACATGGGTGAGGCCATGCAGGATCCAACAGCTGAGGGGTTCCAAGACAAAATAAACTCCCAGTTGGCAACCCTGAATTCGAATGTCAACTCCTCCATGCGGCTTATCTCATATGCGGCTGATGGGGCGAGTAGGGCCGCAGGCACAGGTGTAGCTACGACGTCACGCCTGGATGCGGCTTTGCAATTTTGCGGACCCTTTCAGGGCGTCCTTCACCAATTCCCCCTTTGATGGCTCAACGTTGTTTGGACCTCAGGTGAAGGATACATTGACTAGGTGCGAGCAGGAAGGTAAGACTCTCTCTGCCGTGGGAGTCAGTTTTTCTACCCCTTCTAGACCTTATCCAAAAGGTCAGGGGGAAATGGTTCCAAACCACAGGGAGTCTCATCTGACGCACAAAGTCGATTCCCCTCTAGAGGCAGAGGGGGGAATAACAATAGACGCAAACCACAGGGAGTCTCATCTGACGCACAAAGTCGATTCCCCTCTAGAGGCAGAGGGGGGAATAACAATAGACGCCGCCCTAGGGGCAGAGGTGGTCCTCAAAACCAGGGTAGCAGAGAAACTTTCTCTGATAAACCCTTTCAGCATCCCTGAGGAGCTGCCCGGCTGTCCACCTTCGGAGGCAGTCGGGGGAAGATTATCACTGTACCCAAAAGCCTGGCTTTCCCTCACTCAAGACAAATGGGTACAGTCAATCATATCCAAGGGTTACAAAATTCCCTTTATTCACATCCCATCCCAGCCCAAAGGATCCCTTCCAGACGTTCCACCCAGTATAAGGGAACAAGCAGCATTAGAAATATCAAAGCTGCTGTCAAAAAGAGCTATCCAACCAGTCCCAGCAGACCAGCAAGGATCCGGAATCTACTCCAAATTCTTTTTGGTACCAAAAAAAACAGGGGACTGGAGACCAATACTGGATCTCAGCAAGTTAAACAATTATATCAAAAAAACAAAATTCCGGATGGTCACTCTACAGTCCATTCTACCCTTCTTGGGTCAGGACAATTGGATGTGCTCGATAGACCTTCAGGATGTGTACTACCATATCAAAATGCACAGATGCTCCAGGAGGTTTCTCCGCTTCAGGCTGGGAGCCAGTCACTACCAGTTCAGAGCCCTGCCCTTTGGTCTCACTACAGCCCCCCGAGTGTTTACCAAATGCATGGCAGTGGTCACGGCTCACTTGAGACGTCAAGGATTCCAGGTGTTTCCATATTTGGACGACTGGCTCCTTACCGCCACCACCAGACATCAACTGCTTCTATCCAGAGACTTCACCATCCAAACTTGCCAAGCTCTAGGTATTTCAATAAATTTCGAAAAATCTGCCTTGTCAATCTATTACCTTTATAGGCGCCACCTTAGACACAGTCCATCTTTCCGCCAGACTTACAGAGCAAAGAGTATTAGATATCCGCAAACAAGTTTACCTTCTACTTCAGTGCAACAAGGTCAAAGCCAGGGTAGTCTTGAAGGTATTAGGACTCATGGCAGCTACTATTACACTTCTCCCCTTAGCTCGTTTTCACATGCAGATCCTCCAGTGGATGCTGTTTACTCAATGGTCCTTCCAACAGCTCCCGATGTCTCACATCATCCTACTAACTCAATCATGCAAGAATCATCTGTCTTGGTGGATCACATCGCCTCAAGTTCTCCAGGGCAGACCCTTCATTCCCCCCCCGCCAATCGCCACGGTGACAATGGACGCCTCCCTGATCGGGTGGGGGGGGGGCATTATCAGGGCAGGACAGTCCAGGGCACGTGGCAACCTTTCGAGTGCCACTTGCACATAAATGTCTTAGAGATGAGAGCAGTGCTTTTAGCGTTGCAAGCCCTTCAGGACTCTCTTCCCACAGGGACTATTGCAATTCAGACGGACAACATGTCCGTAGTATGGTACATCAACAAACAGGGCGGAACCAAGTCCTACCCTTTAAGTCGAGAGGCACTCAGACTTTGGCAGTGGGCGATTTCTTCTCAGCGTTTTCTGATAGCAACGCACATTCCTGGGAAGTCCAACGTGATTGCGGACAAGTTGAGCAGGGCCATTCTCATGCCTCACGAGTGGTCTCAAAAAAAAATCCGTGCTGGAAGAAGTCTTTCAAAGATGGGGCCGGCCTTGCTGCGATCTTTTTGCTACTCCCCAAAACAGCAAGTGTCACGACTTCTTCACTCTCTCTTCCCGTTACCAGGCCATCCCACCAGAGATGCCCTAGTCCACGATTGGCCCCGGGGACTTCTGTATGCTTTCCCCCCCTTTCCACTGATCTCTCAATTAATTCAGAAAGCTATCACCTCCAGAGTCACCATGATCCTCATTGCCCCTTTCTGGCCTCGACAGATATGGCTTCCGTTCCTCCATCATTACCTGTTGGAGCAGCCTTGGTATCTGGACCCGGTGCCAGATCTTTTGACCCACCAGTCGGGCCAGCTGCACCACTCCCTTCAATCTCTCAACCTCACAGCGTGGTTACTCCGATTCCTACCCTAGCCAGGCTTCCCTTAATCTCTCATTCTGTCCGTAACATCCTGATAGCCTCTCACAAGTCTTCTACCAGGAGGATTTACAATAGTAAGTGGAAACGATTTTCCTTCTGGGCAGCATCAAAAAATATAGACCCCTTCACTGCACCTATCCAGTCTATCCTAGACTTTCTGGCAGAGCTCTTTCATTTAGGCTCTTCCTCATCTACCATTAGAGTACAACTAGCTGCTATGTCTAACTTTCATGTAGGTGTCTCGGGCTCCAGTATCATGTCCCATAAACTCTGCAAAGCCTTTTTAAGAGGTGTCTTTCTGCTCAAGCCCCCAATCAAAGATCCCCCACCTCAATGGGACTTGAATTTAGTCCTAGCATCCTTGATTCTCCCCCCCTTCGAACCTGCGGATTCATGCCCTCTTAAGTTGCTCTCATGGAAAACACTTTTTCTGGTAGCCATAACATCGGCTAGAAGGGTATCTGAACTTCATGCTCTTTGCAGTCGTCCTCCTTACTTAGTTTTCCATAAAGACAGGGTGTCCCTCCGGACTAATCTGTCCTTCTTGCCTAAGGTTTCTTCTGAGGCAAACCTAAACCAGACGATTGATCTCCCCATCTTCTTCCCTGATTATTCCAACAGATCGGAACAAAAGTTACATTTTCTAGATGTTCACCGCCAACTTAGATATTATTTAGACAGGACTAAACAGTTCAGGAAATCTGATCAGCTTTTCCTGTCTTATGCGGAAGGTAAATTGGGCCTTCCAGTTACTAAAGTGTCCCTTTCAAGATGGCTTACCTCTATAATTACCTTCATCTATGAAATCAGACATCAAAAACTGCCTTCAAGACATAGAGCTCATTCAACTAGGACATTAGCTACATCTGTAGCTTTTCAGGACAGGCTACCAATAGATTTCATTTGTGCAGCAGCCACATGGGCTTCTCCTCATACCTTTATTTTGCATTACAAATTAAATACGGCCTCCAGAAACCATGCCAACTTTGGTTCCACTGTTCTCAAGAGTCTGTTCCGATAGGCCACCCGGGGTAAGGTGCT
This sequence comes from Protopterus annectens, assembly GCF_019279795.1. Classification (NCBI taxonomy): domain Eukaryota; kingdom Metazoa; phylum Chordata; order Ceratodontiformes; family Protopteridae; genus Protopterus; species Protopterus annectens. Next base: position 388,255,979 of record NC_056736.1, read on the forward strand.
AGGGACGCGGTCCCATCCAGCAAGAATGAAGGCGAGATTGACAACTTAACATTAAGAAGTTATGTACCTACCATAACGTTCCATGTTAGTTTTCTTCTCGCCTTCTTTCTTGCGTCCCACCCTCTTTCCCCCTAGCCTTGACAGACCGATAGGAATATTTGGGATCTTCCATTGGGATTTTTTTTCCTTCCCACATGTTCTGCCACCTCTGTTCTCCCTTTTTATGTTTGTGGTAGCTTGCCTACAGGTTTATATATAGAGGTGGGTTCCTTTTCTCTCTTCTCCATTCTGTGGAGACCAGAACTGCTTGGTTTTAGCTATCAAATGAGATCTGAGTAGTTACCGCCTAGCATTGTGGGATATAGGGGAGCCTCAAGCCGGTGGAATAAGCTCTCGAGCTTTAGTATTGGCCGAGTCGGAGCCGAGGATTGGCTCCGAACCCATCCAGCAAGAAAGAAGGCGAGAAGAAGACAACTAACATGGAACGTTATGGTAGGCACATAACTTCTTATTCTCCACCATTAAGACCCATAGTGGTGAGTAGAAATAGCAAAACTGAAGGGATGTCAGTGTTTGTTGAGAAGCATCTACAGAGGGTAGTACCAAGGGGCAAGACTTGTATAAAAGATAGTTATGACTGTATAAAAAAACTGGAAGAGATTCAGGTGTCTGATTCACATATACTGGTTACATTAGATATGAATTCTTTGTATACCATGATTCCAAATAAAGAAGGAATGGAGACAGTAAGGGTAGAACTATTAGAATCTAAAGTGTTCTCCCCAAGTACAGTAGGGTTATTAATGGAGATGATTGATTTAGTTTTGAGCCATAATTATTTAGAGTTTTATGATCAAATACATGTCCAAACAAATGTTGTTGCGATGGGTGCTGCTCTAGCGCCTAGTTATGCTAATGTGTTTATGCAAGGTTGGGAAATAGCCAATATTTTAGAAAGTGAACATAGTAAACATATAGTCAAGATGTTAAGATTTATTGACTATGTCCTTGTAGTGTGGGATGGTACTATTAATGAGTTAAATAACTTTTTAAATTACATTAATAATGTTTGCTCCCATATAAAATTTACATATAGTTATAATGCAGATAAAATCAATTTTTTATATCTGACAATATATAAATATGATAAATTAATTTCTAAGATTTATAAGAAAAATTTTAAAAATATGTATTTGCATTATTCTAGTTTGCATCCTAAAAGAACTAAAGTTAATATTGTTAAGGGACAACTTAAAAGGATTAGTAATTTAATTAAAGATGATGAATTGTTTGAGCTTGAAGCTTTACATTTTTGTAAAAGGATGGAAATAAAAGGATACCCTCAAGATGAAGTACAAAGGTTGTTCACTGATGAATTAATTAAGAGGAATAATACTGGAAATAATGTCAATACGAATGTTGGTGATAAACCACACAAAAATTATAGTACAGCATTAATAATACAAAATAGTACAGATTCGAACACTATAAAGAATATAGTGAGGAGAAACTGTGGAATTTTAAAAGGAAATAGAGAAATTATGAAGAAAATAGGGAATGAACCCAAGTTTGTACAGAAAAGGGCTATAAACTTTAAAGATCTTTTTCAAAGTAAATTAAATAAAGTTAAAGAAGCTGAGGTAAGAAAAGGGATGGTTAAATGTTATAATTGTAACTATTGCCAATATTTATTTACTGATAGTAGTGAATTATTAGTGGGGAAAACAGTAGTCCAAGTCCCAGGGAGGTTTACTTGTAAATCAAAAAATGTTATTTATGTATTGATGTGTTCAGAATGTAGATCATTTTATGTGGGAAGAACAAAGAGAGAACTATACAAAAGAATTTATGAACATAATTATGCCATTAGGAATGGAGACACAAAAAAGCTATGAGCAAACATTATGTTGATAAGAAATGTAAAATTAATTTTAAATGTATAGATGTTATGTGATCCTATCTCGCCTACATTCTGACTGATGGGTTCGGAGCCGATCCCTCGGTTCCGACTCGGCACGCTTATGCCAAAGAGCGAAGTCTCTTATTGGCTGAGCTTACTATATCCCAGGATGCACCACTACCAATCCCCCAGATCTCGTTTGCCGCTAACTAGCAAAGACGTGGTCTCGAGCTGGCTGAGCTAAGTAGTGTTTTCACTAACTTTTTCTGTCAGGAATTTGCTATTTCTATAACAAAAAGCTGTTTTAACAGCTACTCTGTACTTTTGTGTGTGACTGGAGATTTTTTTGTGGAAAATTTGTGTGTGATTGGTGTTTGTTCTGACTACAGGCCCCCCTTGATCTGTAGGGCCTTTCCCTGTCAGTCAATCCCTTTCAAATCCATAGGGGTTTTAGGATCCCCTTGAGTTTTCTCTGTTGTTATCGGGCTGTCAATCTTAACCGGCAACCGTAAACTAATCTTTGTAGTGTCAGTCAATTTAAGAAGACTATACAGAATAGTGGGGTTTTTCTGTGAGAGAGTTACTGAATTGTTGTTATAATGTCTCAGGCTCCTAGGCCTTCGGGCTTTAAGAAGTGCACCAAGTGCAGTTTTAAAATGTCTATCACGGATGACCACTCTCTCTGTGTATATTGTTTGGGCGCCAAACATTTGCAGGAGTCCTGCAGCGTGTGTCACGCTTTTTCCTCGAGGGTCCTCCAAGAGAGGAAAAATAAACTTATTTTGAAAGGCCTTATAAAACCCTCTTTTGAAGAAGCTTTAGCGTCCTCTCCTTCTCCTGCTAAAAAGAAAAGGGCGTCTGCTCCGACCAGTCCGTCGGACCCGGCCGCCAAAAGACATAGGCAGGCTTCTCCTTCGGCTCCAAGGACTTCGGAGCCGAGGGCGGAACGGTCTGCCTCGATGCCTCCAGTCTCGACTCCTCTGGCTTCGGAGCCGATGGCTGGGGCATCGAGAGGCGGGTCACCTTCATCGGCTCCACTGATCTCGGAGCCGATGAAGGTTGTCCGCTCAGACACTTCCTCCTCGGCGCCGAAGTCCTCCTCGGCACCGATGGAAACTGGTTTGTGCATTCCTTCGGCGCCGATAGTTATCGAATCGCCTCGGAGCCGGTCCCCTAGTCCCTTGGGGCCGTTGGAGAGGCCTACTCGAACCTGTTCGGTCTCCTCTAGGTCATCGAGGATGTCAGATTCGGACATAGACAAGGTGCTCCAAAGACTGTTCCAGTCCCCAGTCTTTCAAAAATTTGTTTCGGCTCCAACCCAACTGGCTTCGGAGCCGATAGCCCACTCCATTGCCATTCCTCCTCCGACCGCTTCGGCTCCGTCGGAGCAGGTGCTGATGGAGCCAGTGGAGATCCTAGGGTCAGCTCCGACCCTTACTCCAACCCCGGCCTTCGGGTCCGAGTTTAGCACGTGGACTTCTTCGGCCGGACCCGGGGGTGACGTTTCGGGACCAATGCTGTCGGTTCCGAGCCTCCCTCTTGGTGCTTCGGCTGCGGGACTTCCGTCTGCTATCATGGCTCCGGGGACCGGACACTCCCAGGATTCTGGGGGTCCGGCTTTCAGAGCTATGAGGAGTGCCTTGGCCAAGTCTTCTTTGGCCATCTCTACGGCTTTACCGGCACCTTCCCTGGGCATGGAGACTGGGTCTTTGACAGTTCCCCTGTCTCTAGGCAGCGGAGCCCTGGGGCCTGAGGTTACCCCCACTGGGGGTTCCCCTCCTCCTGAGGGTTCTTCGGAGTTGTCTTCAGAGGAGCCCCCAAGGAAGAGATCGTGCAAGAGGAAGCACGTGGACTCCCCCGAGTCTCTTACATCGGACACTGATCTTGATGATGCGGAGGGGTCCCCAAAGTCGTCCTCGGATGATGTCTCATTTGCAGACATTCTAGAGATCCTTAAGCAACGAGGTGGCTGGATTTCCAAACCCCCCTCCGCTGATGAGTCAGTGCTTCTCAAGGCCTTTGGGGCTCAGCCCTCCGCCTCCTGGGTGTCTCCGCCCGACGAGCTCCTGGATTTGGTTTGTCGGAGGGTGGGAACACCCAGATACTGTGGAACCAGTGCCTTCTCGCCCTAACAAATTTTTGTCTGCCCCACCCGAGAAGGAGTTCTTGACGAAAGGCGTGGCTGTAGATGCCATGGTGGTGGCATCTGCTACACAACAGGACGTGGCAGAGGCTTCAACGTCTGTCCATCCTCCTAATAAGGAGTCTAGGAGCATGGACCGGTACGGGAAGCGCACCCTGACTTCAGCGGCCTTTACTCTAAGGTCCCTGAATTATTTGGCACATTTCACCAGACTACAGAGGGATCTGGTCAAGGAGCTCTCAGACTCCCTCTCAGGTAACCTACCTGAGCAGCTAGCCCAGTCGGTTAGCTCTCAGTTGGCTATCCTTACCTCAATTTCTAACTCGTCCATGAGGCTCATTTCATATGCGGCCGAAGGGGCGGGCAGAGTGGCAGGCACAGGCGTGGCTCTACGGAGACAAGCCTGGCTCCGTTTGTGTCATTTTGCGGAGGCCTTCAAGTCTTCCTTTGGCGACGCTCCCTTTGATGGGTCCTCTTTGTTTGGACCCAAGGTAAAAGACACTCTTACCCGCTGTGAGCAAGAGGGAAAGACTTTATCTGCCGTAGAGCGTTATTCCACTCCCTTTCGGCCTTATCCCAAGGCTAAAAGAGGAGGGAAGATGTGGTTCCGCAAATCACAGAAATTCTTTCCCCAACAGCAGGAAGATTCCCCTTCCAGAGGCAGAGGTCGGGGAAATTATTCTGGGAGATGCCGTCCCAGAGGCTGCAGAGGCCCCCGCAACAATGGAGACCGCGAGTCCTTTTGTGGCTCTTCAGCCTCCCACACTCCATGAGGGATTGCCCGGCTGTGCTGCTCCGGAGCCAGTCGGGTGGCGTTTGGCCAAGCACCTAAAAGCCTGGGAGTCTATTACTCAGGACAGATGGGTGCTTCGGGTAATTGCCGGAGGTTACACCATTCCCTTCACACACTCACCCCCACCGTCCAAAAAAATCCCGGACCCACCACCCAGTCAAAGGGAAATTGCAGCCGTAGAAGCTTCAAAGCTGCTGGAAAAAGGAGTCATCCAACGGGTCCCCACAGACCAGATCGGATCCAGAAACTACTCAAAGTTCTTTTTAGTGCCAAAAAAGACAGGGGACCTGAGACCCATTTTGGATCTCAGCAAACTAAACCAATCCGTCATGAAGTCCAAATTCCGAATGGTCACTTTACAATCCATTCTCCCATTGTTGGAGAAAGATGTTTGGATGTGCTCCATAGATCTCAAGGATGCCTATTATCACATACCGATACATCAGGCGTCCAGGAGGTATCTGCGCTTCAGCCTGGGAGACAGTCACTTCCAATTTTGTGCTCTGCCCTTTGGTCTCACCACAGCCCCCAGGGTGTTCACCAAGTGTTTGGCAGTAGTGACTGCTCACCTGAGGAGTCTCGGATTCCAAGTGTTTCCCTATCTGGACGACTGGCTCCTGACTGCCACCACCAGGCATCTACTACTAGAGAACCTACAAGCCACCATCTCCCTGGGTACTTACCTGGGAATTACATTCAACTGGTTAAAGTCTGTCTTGTTGCCTTCTCAGTGCATAAGATTCATAGGAGCAGAGATAGACTCAAAATTGATGCGAGTTTTCCTTCCTACCGAAAGGATACAAACATTACAAGGTCAAGTCTGAGCCCTGCTTCTAAGATCCAAAGCCCCAGCCAGGTTGGTCCTGCAACTTTTAGGTTCAATGTCTGCCACGGTTCTCCTAGTTCCCCTGGCAAGATTGCACATGAGGATTCTTCAGTGGCTGTTATCGACACAATGGTCCTTTCAGGATCTCCCCCTCAATCATCACATACTGATTACAGAAACGTGCAAACGGGACCTCCGCTGGTGGCTTCTGCCATCCAATCTGAATCAGGGAAGACCTTTGTTATGCCCCTCCGGTAGCCACCTTGACAACGGATGCCTCCCAGACGGGTGGGGGGCATTGTCTGGGCAGGTCAGTTCAGGGATCTTGGCTTCCAAACGAAACCTTTCTCCATATCAATGTGTTGGAAATGAGGGCTGTACTTCTGTCCCTACAAGCCCTCCACAACTTTCTCCCTCAAGGCATTATCGCTATCCACACAGACAACATGTCGGTGGTCTGGTATCTAAACAAACAAGGAGGGACCAGATCCTACCCCCTTTGCAGAGAGGCCATGAGGGTGTGGGAATGGGCAGTGGCTACCAACCGCTTCCTGCTAGCGACCCACGTTCCAGGAAATCCAATGTATTGGCAGACAGACTGAGCAGGACTATTCTTTCTCCTCACGAGTGGTCCCTGAACAAGCTGTAGCAGCTCAGGTTTTCAAAGATGGGGACTCCGTGCTGCGACCTGTTTGCAACACCACGAAACACGAAGTGCAAAAGGTACTTTTCCTTGACCCGGCGTCAAGGGGAAGCAGCTACGGATGCTCTAGTCCAACCTTGGCCAACAGGACTGCTTTACGCTTTTCCTCCGGTTCCACTCCTTCCCAAACTTATCCAGAAAGCTTCCCAATTGGGGTCCACAATGATTCTAATTGCTCCGTACTGGCCTCGTCAGGTATGGTTCCCCTACCTACAGAAATATGCTCTGGACGGTCCTTGGTTTTTGGATCTAACTCCGGACCTTCTGGTTCATCAGTCGGGACAACAGCACCAGTCCCTTCACACTTTGAAGCTAGCAGCTTGGCTCCTCCACTTCCGACTTTAGTCAGAAATCACACCTTAGACCCTGAAGTTGTCCACATTTTATCTTCAGCCCACAAACCCACCACTAAGAAATTGTATCACAGTAAGTGGAAGAGGTTTGCTATCTGGGCTCAACTCAGAGGTTTAGACCCTATTACTGCCCCGATACCAGACGTCTTGAAATTTTTAACATCCTTGTTTAATCAAGGATCTTCAGTCTCTAGTATTAAGGTCCAACTAGCAGCTATCTCCAAATTTCACGAGTCCATAGACCCACCGTTGATGAGTAGCAGATTATGTAAAACTTTCTTAAAAGGTGCTGTGCTTTTAAGACCCCCAGTTTTTCATCCTGCGCATCCGTGGGATCTTGATTTGGTACTTAGTGCCTTAACATCTCCCCCTTTTGAACCGGCTGCTACATGTGAGTTGAAATATCTGCCTTGGAAAACTGCCTTCTTAATTGCAATTACCTCTGCAAGAAGAGTTTCAGAACTTCAAGCCCTATCTATCAAACCACCGTACTTGATTTTTCACAAGGATAGAGTATCACTTAAGCCTAATCCATCCTTTGTTCCAAAAGTTTGTTCTAATCTCTGTCTCCAACAATCTCTAGAGCTACCAGTTTTCTTTCCAAAATTTTCAAACAAAGCGGAATACACCTTGCATAAGTTGGATGTTCACAGGCAATTGCGCTTCTATCTAGACAGGACTCAACAGATTCGAAAAACAGACCAATTGTTTGTGTCCTTTTCAGATAATAAACTGGGCAAAACCATCACAAAAGCTACTATTGCCAAATGGATTAGAGATTGCATAACTCAGGCTTATTCCTCTTCAAATAAGCAACTTACAACATCTGTCAAAGCTCACTCTACTAGAGCTATGGCTACCTCTATTGCTTTTCATTCCAAGCTCGCTATTTCTGAGATTTGTGCTGCGGCTACTTGGTCCAACCGCACACTTTCATTTCCCACTATAAATTGGATGTGGCATCTAAAGGGCGAGCATCATTTGGTTCCACGGTACTCAGGAGTGTTTTCCAGTGAGCCACCCAGGATTCAGGTGCTAGGGACGCTGTCCCATCAGTCAGAATGTAGGCGAGATAGGATCACATAACATCTTTTAGTTATGTACTCACCATAACTTCAGATGTTTGGGATCCATCTCGCCTACATTCCTAATACCCACCCTCCTTCCCCCTACCTTGGAGATCAGAGGAGATTGAACGGTTTTGAGTTCTACTGTTTTTATCTTGTTTCATCTGACGATGTTATATAAGCAGTGCGTGCATGTGTGAGGACAAACTAGATCTGGGGGATTGGTAGTGGTGCATCCTGGGATATAGTAAGCTCAGCCAATAAGAGACTTCGCTCTTTGGCATAAGCGTGCCGAGTCGGAGCCGAGGGATCGGCTCCGAACCCATCAGTCAGAATGTAGGCGAGATGGATCCCAAACATCTGAAGTTATGGTGAGTACATAACTAAAAGTTTTGGACACTGTGCATCAAAATATTAAGTCAATAAATGGTGAAGAACTAGGTTGGCTAGAATATTGTTATCAAGTTAAACTAAATGCTTGTTTCCCTCCAGGTTTAAATAACAGGGAAGAGTTTGTAATGTATTTAAAAAGAAAGGGGTTGAAGCATTAATGTATGCATGGTTACTGTGCATTTTTATGTCACTGTGCTTTTAAATGTTAAATGGTGTTTTAAAATGTTAATTAATGTAGTATTTAAAGCATATGTTTTTTTATGGTAAAGCCATAGTCTGAAGAAGTCTCTTGTATAAGAGATGAAAGCGGTTACTATTGGCTTGGATTATAATAAATTTCTTCGTACTAACACAGCTTTTGTTTACTTTTTGCACGTGAAATGATGATTAAAAGACAGTGTAATTGCTATGTATATGTTTGCCGTGAAGGGCTTACAAGACACAAGTTGTTAAGATTAGGCTTCAGCTTGGATCAATTATGTAAAAGCCTTGTACAATAGCAACAGATGTATACATCATAAACACAGTTATTTCCGGGCTCAGTGATGCCTTCCTAAATCCATGCCTGACACTCTTAAAAAAAAACAAACAATCACTGTTTACTGATTATAATTGCATCCTCGCAGCTTAAAGAAGCCGAGTAAGTATAATTAGAGATGCTGAGGACGGGTATTTGACAATGAAAAATTTTTCTACAGTGCCTGCTTTCCCTATAATGGATAGACTGCTGTAATAGTAGGCCTTTGTCTTTGTTTTTGCACTATTCTGCTTTCGGGCAAACACTTGCAATGCAGGTGCTAAGCTCCGATTCCAACCTCAAGCCATGTTGAATGGATGTTAATGTTAACAGTTGTGTGTAAATCAGTTAAACAGATAAAATGTAAAAACAAAATGAAAACAACTATAACGTCTACATTTTACACACACATGTTAAGACTAACACAAATACACGGTTTGACACTGGATTCGGAAGTCCGCAACCGCATTAACAGTGTTGCCCCGTCAATGGAAAAGTATCCCCACGCAAACGCACTTAAACATGCTTACTGGTGCTTCTATATGTTTAGTACTGCATATTTGTGCTTATACCTGCTTAATAGTAACTTATTCATTATGTCACTAACACGGAGATTGAATGACGTTAAACATTTCATGCAGTATCCAGTTCACATGTACATGTTCTTATGTAGGTTGTACAGCAATACGATGTATAAATATGTTTATATACACATTCCACATGGAAAATGATATGTGCTAGTGTGGGACTCGAACCGCGAATGCCTGTTCGTTAGGCGAATGCTCTGACCAATACAGTTTTGTTGTGCTGCTTCAGTTGCATATATACTCATGTCTCCTAGTTCCCCAAACACCTACCCCAACACTTCACTAACACTGTAGTCATCTATTCTCCTGTTGGATTCGCGGTGTATCCACACCAGTGCACATTGACCGCTCCCTACCCCTGTAGACCCATCCCATCGGTTGACTCACTACACGTATCCTCAGGAATCCCTAAAGTTTAGTCCACAAACATTGGTGACATGAGTGACTAATAGGACACTATTCGCAATTTTTGTGTTATCCCACATGGGGCACACTTGTCTTTATGTCAAGATTAGACTCTTACTTCCATATATACTTAACTCCCGTTAACATGACACTACAAGGAATTAATTAGTCTGACTATATGGTAACGTACACGTTACACATGAGAACTAATTATGTACGTGTTCGGCGTTATTCTTTTACAAACAGACCGGTTTAGTATTTGGCGTTGCCGTTGCAGGCAGATCACAGGGATAATTCCCTGTGTGAGACAGTCCTCACATTTGATTTATTCAGCACAGCACTGACTTCGGACATTGTACACACTTCTGCGTTTTAGCAATTTCGTCCCTCCCCTCTTATGCACTACGTATTATTCTATCTACTGTCGAGTTTTGTAAGGGCACATTTATGTGTTTATGTCTGCAAATGGAATGGATATGTTACAAGGAATGTACTTCTACATATAGATGTATGCATGTGTGTATGCATACATACTTATAACTAACTCGCTGGCCTCCACGAGGTGGTCCAGTTAGAACCAGGCCATCCAACCATGACACGCCTGGATCCATAATCACATACCCATGGTTCCTCGACCCCACCCGAGTTCGACATACACGCAATCCATCCATTATCCAGTTGCTTTCACGGCCATGACACACCCCCACACATTGCCCTCCCCCCAGTGTTAGGGGCCCTGGACGTATGTTGTCACAACACATGTATTATCATGCTCTCCCACCATTTAGTCCTTGAACATACCTGCCCTTGCTTGTGTAATGGACGGAGATCCAAATATGCTGTCAATGTTTGGTAGTCCCACTGGGGGCTACCTTCTGATTGTTTGTAAAGTAGACTTAGCAGATCAACAACGTTACTCCCACTGGTAAAACCCTGCCTGTGGTGTGAGTAGCAGTGCTTTGCTCACTCCTGGCCAGCTTGATATGACATACGCTGACAGCACTATATAATACTATAGTTGCTGTTGATTCCCTTCCCTATTACATCTATACATACTTATGTACATTTCCTATGCTAGGCACTGCTTACACCCACGCATGCGCACTCAGATTTGCTTACTGTTTGTTATATATGTTTACTGCTGCTTGTTTGTGCTTACTTGTGCCTTATTCATTATGACAGTACCACTTTGATTGAATGGATTTGGTTAAAAGTCCCATACGATACTCAAGTTCACTTTTACATGTTATTATGTCGGTTTTACAGCAGAACGACATTCATTCCACATGGAAAATGATATGTGCTATAGTTGAACTTGAACCATGAATGCCTGTTCGTTAGGCGGATGCTCTAACCACTACACTATTGGTGTGCTGCTTCATTTTGATGTATACCCATGGTTCATAGTTACCTGAACAAACGCCGCAACACTTCACTAACACAGCCGTCATCCATTCTCCAGTTGGGAAAAAACCACACCACTACACATGCGCCACACCCTACTGCTCTAGACACGTCCCGTATGTTGGCTCACTCCAAGTATATTCAGCTGTCCCAAGCTTATAGTCCTGGAACATATAATCATATAATGGTCACGGTGTTCGGCTTGTCCAACTGGAGACTGGGACTGCCCTGTACCTGTTTGATAGTCAAACTTAGCACATGGACAAAGATAGTCCCACTGTTGGCATCCTACCAGTGATTGGAGATTCAGGAGGTTTGCTCACCTCTGGCCAGCTTCATATGACAGCACTAAATAATACAGGGGTTCCACTGCTGTTTTCCTTAGCATTCGTTATGGATGCTTTATTGTGACCATGTTCATTCTTCATGGATATATATATATATATATATATATATATATATATATATATATATCTGTCTGTACATACACATGCATATATACCTACATACTTATTTACATTTCCCATACTGTTGAATGACCGCCACTTACCACCATGCATACCCGCTTACGTCTGCTTGAAAGTGCCTTAATCACCCTATATCCGACAGTCATTATTCTGGGCATCATATAAAATTAGCAGCCCTTGCATGGTTTGGACCCAGGAACAGAAACACCATAGTCACTGGTTTGACCACTAAACCATCCGTGATACATTCTGCATGGATGGTAGTTAAGATATATGACTTTACTACAGGCATTCCATACTATGGGCAACAAATGTGACAGTCTGTTTGGTGTATATATGTATAGTACATGTTAATGTTCATATGTTTCTGAGAGACATATGTATACATTTGCAAGTATACATATTTATGAATAGGACACATACTTGATAACTATTTATATGCATGTATATGTGATGCGTAGCTGTGCGAATATAAGTATGTACATTTATAGATATATGTCTGCATATCTGGGGTTATAAATGGCCATGTTTATGAACACCCGCATCTGGGAGGGACCTGTACCATTTGTATACAGGGGTTTTGTGCATCATTACGACGTGGAACCTGAACAGGGTATACAATTTGTGGACTTGTACTATTTGGAAGATGGCTATGGGGAAGCTTCTTGGGAGCATGTGAAAGGTATATATTCCCGATAATGCACATGGGGAGACGTTCATCACAGTCGGGTGTTTAATCCCGGGTCGTAGGGTCTGCAGGACCGGATGGAGGCTGAGCAGGGTTGTGGACAAGTACGGCTAATCCAAGTTGTGTCTGGATGTCAACTGGGGTGGAAATCGTGTTGTGCCACCAAGTCTAATCTTGAGAACAGACACTTATCCCATGAGGGATGTCCAAAAATTGTGGACGCTGATGACCCCCATGTTTTTGGTTATATGAAAATGAGGGAGGGTTATACATGCATGGGATACCTAGTTTGCAGGCCTGTGACTGCTTAGGGGTGAGACTGCCTACTAGATGTGGGTAGGGGGCACTATGTGTAGATATGGCTGGCCCAAGCTAGCAGCCCAAGTATGGGTGGTTTTGGTGGATGTTCAGCAAGGTGGGGGTGTGTGTGATGTGGAGGGGATGATGGGTATTCAGTTATGTATCCAGGTGTGTAGGGGTTGGATGGCTCAGTTCAGACCAAACCATTATGTGGTGTGAGCCGGTACCGTTTCTGTACATGTGTATCGTACATTTTAATGTTCATATGTTTGTGGGATTGTGTTCTGCAATATGACCTGACAGGATGTATTGGGGATGTGAATGTATGTTTTTTAGTTTTCTTTTGGATTCTCCCACTGCTCCCTCGTGCACCTCCAGTTCACCTATTGTACATCCAACCCAGTCTCCCCTTGGCGGATTATTACATTACCCATCACCCCCCCCCCCCCAAAATCCACATACACACCATCCATACCTTCTCTGGTTGTTAGCCCATGGCACAGACAGCAGTACACATTGCCTACTCTACATATCTCTGATACCATTATGGTTGTGAGGCCAACCGTAGCATATTTGGTCTTTCACATGCTGTGCTTCACGCACATAGGTACACGCAAATACTTATCTTTCATGACATGGTAGGTTGACCCAGGTTAGACCCATTCATTTTTGGGCCGTCCAGACAAGGATGACTCGGTCCGCGAATGGGCAGATATTAAGCAAATGCTCTAACCATTGGGCTAGGCTTAGCAAAGGGCAGCGGCATGCAAACATGCTGCGTTTTGCTTCCACTTTGTATAAAAATCAACACGACAATGAAATACGGACACGGGGTTTTAAATGTAATAGTTCTAGGGATGGGGGCTCAGCATTCAGCTACGTGCTTGTGTGTTTACTCCTGTGATTTTATTTTGGTGTTCGCCGAACTCTCTTGTATGCTTTGCATACATTTCAGTATCCACGGACACTGACAGGATTGATTACTATTAGAGGCAGGCTGTACTAGTCAGCATTTTAGGTTGCGCGACTGTAGCGGACATGTTCACGCCTTCCTGCAGTGCTTAAACACGCCCCCTGCACTCGCGCACGTTTCCTGTGCACGTGGACGGTGTGGCAGCGCTCCTTCATTAATATGCATATGGTGCTGCTACGTCATCTCTACGCCACACGCTCGGCGCAAGGCTAACACCGTTCTTGCGCCGAGCTTCATGAATCCCGGGGAATGTCTTTTTTCCCCACTTAATTTCCAGTGGATTTTCAGACTACACACAGGTCGGATTGGATATCCCACAAAGGCTGCTTCTTATTCCCACAGCTTTACAAATGTTGATTAAATTATAAGTCTCTCCCTTAACTTTATAATTGCCCCTGAGCTCAAATTTAGACCGTTTTTCCCATGCCTGTTTTTTTACTTTTGTTTTATTTTAATCTTAATTGTGTTTGTTATTATTTATAGGTGTCAAGATGCTAGTCCTTATCTTCCAATCCTCTTAATAGCTGGGACTTTAACTTTCCTAAGGGATGTTGTGCTGCTAGTTAATTTTCTAATGGTTGTCTGCTGGTGGATCACGAACCACACAGTAATCTGGCGCATGGCTTTTATGACTTTTCACTTCACAATCCACTCAAATTTACATACTATTATTTATTTTAAATTTCAGGTTTCAGACTCACTCCCACCCCCCACAGCACACAATCATGACTCCCACAGGATTTATTTTCTTGTTAACTAAATTTCCTTGTGCTGATTACTTATAGGAGAGGATTTTTATTTTATTAGCCATAAATTAAGCAGAATATTCTTTCTGTATATACTACCCATAATCTTAATTTTAGAATCCCAGCAACTGTTACAATCAGTGGGTTATGCTTACAACTATTTGATGACCCATTACCCATAAACCCACCCTATGCATAAAACTCTGGTCTCAACTCCCAGTTGATTTTAAGAACAGCAGATGCAGACACCATATTGTGAATTTGAATGAAGGTAGTATACTAGTAAGAACATGTTTAACCACAACTCCTTTTATCCATTCAGTTGTTCCCACTCCATCTCCCCCGTAGTGATACAAGAGCTTTCCTTATTCTCAAAACAGTTTTCCCAAGCACCATCTTACTCAAATTTTAGCTTAAAATTTTTACAGCTAAAATGTAGTTTTATTATCTTTCACCACCAGTCCAGTCATAAGCTTGATTTATTCACTCATTTTGTTTGCACATACGCAAACCATCCCCCTAAGGCAAAATTTGAGGATGACTGATTTTTTGACTTAATTAAGGCAGATCTGAAGACTCTTAAATTTTTACATATTATAAACAAAGTTATTCAGTAATTTAACTTCATGACTCTCCTCTGAGTATACATTTAACTTTCATTTATTAATCAAAAGGCAGCTTTTTGTCCAACTATTTGGAATTTCATGTTTTTATGGGATTGTCTTGTTTACATCAATTTTCCCAACATTTGGAATTTCTATTTTGTACTATTAACTTTTTTTAGATTTTTCTCTATTAAATTCTATTGATTTATGTATGGTAGCTCGAGACTCTCGACTGTTGTTGATTTTTTTAGCACACTACTGGGCATGCACTTCAAAGTTGCAAGGGAGAGAACCATTGACTATTTTCAAACTACCATTACCAGTGGTAGACAGTATTCTGAACTGCTCCTTCCACACATCCACAGTCTTTGTTAGTAAGCTTATTTATGTGGAATAATAAATTTATACTAAACTTTTATGGTTGTATAACACTGAACATCAGCACTCATCTGCCATTAAACTTTTTGGTGAAACTATAATACCCCGTGTCGTTATTTAAGGTTTTTACTTATTGATTCTAAGACACTTCTGATTAGGGCAGTAATGCTTGTCACATTTAACTGTGGATTGATTTTGTTAACCGGATCTGTGAAGTTTTCTTGGACTTATTCAATTGAAGCTAACCAGGATTTGTTAGTTTGTTCCCCCCTCCTTTATGTCAATATTCAGTAATAGCGCTTGACCTATTGAAGAAGAAAATCTGTATTTCTGCCACCCTGACCCTTTAAGGCCCTGAATTCAGACTTGTATGTTCCACTTCCAAGTGACTATCATGTCCCATATTAAGAACAGTGCAATGGTATATTAAGAACAGTGCAGTGGTAATAGAGAGTAAAGCCAACAGTGCAGTGGTAGTAGAGGATAAAGCCAACAGTGTAGTGGTAATAGAGGATACAGCCACAGAAGGTAAAGTGCTTAATCTTTTCAACATCATCTTCCTAGCTGGCACTTTATCAGATGTGGCTATGATGCAGGGTGGCTTCTCCAAGATCTGGTTATTTGAAGTTTTGCACGGTCATTTCCTGCCAGGGCATATGTAGACTCTGCTTCTAAATGTCCCATTAGGTGATGAACTGCTGTTTGGACCTTCAAGCAGAGAAGGTGTTTTAAACCTTGGAGGAAAAGGAAACATCTTTGTTAGTGAAACAGCTGCCCCCCCCAGCTATGTATAGTTGGAGTTATCCTCCGTGAAAGCAATCCCTTCACAGAGGCAGGAAAAATAGCAAGTTGAACACAAGGGGAAGTCACAGGGGCCTCTGGTACAAGACAGTAGCTATTATTGGATAATACTGCATGTTCTTCGTGTTTCACTGTTGCAGTCATCACATTTGGGCTATCTGCTTGCAGTAGCCCCCAGTCGGCCTGATTATCAAAGTCTTGGGTCCTCCGTCAGTTGCTGTCTCATCTTCCATGACGTCAGGTAGTCAGGGGTATGAAGCATGCAGCCGGCGCAATTACATCAGTCTTTCTTGCCGTGCGGTGCCCGAAGCAGAAGGAGTTCACAAGTGCCGGTCGGCCGACACCTGAAATTTTCATTTTCGAGTTTCAGAACCGAAGTCTTCAACTAAAGCTTAGTACGCCATTGGGGAAACATTTTCTTGCTCTAAACCGATGTCAGTAAAAGTCAATAATTGTATTTCTTGTGGAAAGCAAATACCTCATAAAGAATTTCATTCGTACTGTGTTCCTTGCCTAGGCCCTGACCACGACGTACCTCGCTGTCAGTTTTGTGCCTTATTTAAACCACAAACTATTCGTCATCTGTATATTTTCGCTTCTAAATATTTTGGTACTCTGTTCAATTATCCAGATATGTCTTTGGTAAGGTACCCAACTACTGACATTCCGAAAAAACGCAAAGATAAAGACAGAGACAGGCCGCCTATGTCCAAAGCTGCCAACGAAACTTCTCCTAAACTAGTTGCCAATTCGTCGGTACTCAGTGAGGCGTTTTCACAGCCCGTGATACCCACTACTTCAGATTCGCAGGCCTCTACTGAGACCCGTTCAGAGTCCAGTATGCTGCGAGATGCTTCAACTGTGGAACCTGTGGATGTCTCTACTTTGGATGGGTCTGGAGCCGCTGTGCAGGCACCTGCTTCTGAGGGTGTAATCAATCCTACTGACTTGCATATTAAACCGACGCCATCTTCTTCTTCAAGGTCTAAAACTCGAACCATGCCTAGGAAACAGACACCCAGACCGCATGGTCAGGCCTCTATGCCTAAAAAACAAATGATAAGAATGGCTGAAGACCTTATTACTTTAATCAGGGGAAGCCAGCCTTCCCCCTCTAGGAGACCTAGGACTGAATTTGCGTATGATACTTTTGACCAGGATTCTGAAATTTCTGTCTCCTCTGATGGCCAGGATTTACCCGTATCTACCTATGAGGATTCTGATGCAGAGGACTCTATTCCCTCTGCTTCTCCCCCAGGGGATTTTTCTTTTGGTGAAACCTTGCATACTCTTAAGGAGCATTTTCACTGGGAAAGCCAGAATTACTCTGATTCTAAAAAGAGGCTTAGAGATTTCTTACTCCTGCCCCAACACAGGCCTTTAGCTATCCCTCCTGTGCTGGACATTGTTGACTATGCCTTTTCGGAATCTAGCTTGGCCCCTTACTCTTTACCTCCTGCTCCCAGAAAATCTGATTACAGGGTTCCTGATTCTCACAAGTTCCTTTTTAAAAATCTTGCTGCAGATCCTGAGACCATTTCATAGGGACCCAAGGGCATTAAGGCTACTACTGCCAAAAATCCTACCCCCTCTGATAGAGATTTCAGGGCCCTGGATAGATGGGGTAAGAAGGTGTACACCTGTGCAACCTTGGCCATCAGGGCCTTAAATTGTCAGTTTTGTATGTTAAAGTATCAGCAGCATATTATTGGATTGCTTAAACAGAAAAGGAGTTGATTCCTGATTGTGCTGAAAATAAGGATTTACAGGATTTAATGCATTCTGCTGAACAGGTTGGAAAACATACTTTGCAGTGTGGTTTTGATTCACTAGATGCATCTTGCAGGGCTGCTGTCATGGTGTCTGTACTTAGAAGGCATGCTTGGCTTAAGGAGCAATCTTTGCCAGATCATGTTAAAACTAAATTGCTGGATGCTCCCTTAAATCAGGACTGCCTGTTTGGCAACAAAGCAGAAGAAGTTCTTAAAAATATGGAGGAAAAAGCTAAATCTATGCAAACTGTTAACGATTTCTTACAAGTGCAGCCTCCAAGATTTAGTAGGCATTGGCCCTCAGAAAATTGGTCCTTTTCTGCCTCTTCCAGGCCTTCTCAGTTCAAACCCAGAACCAACAGAACAACCAGGCTTCAGTGCTAGGGTACACGCACAGGATTAAGAAGTGGGGGGCTCCCACTTCCAAATCAGGGAATAGTAAGACTCCCCCTATGGTAAGCTGTCTCAATGACTTAACGTTAAAACTTCCAAGCACTTCTCAACTGACTGCTCCTTTAGGGGGAAAGATTGCTCTGCAAGCAAAAAACTGGGAACTCATTACCCAGGACAAATGGGTTTTAAACATAGTGTCCCAAGGGTACAGATTTCACTTCCACACATTACCAACCCCAAACGGTTGGCCAGATCTACCCCCAAATCAGTGGGCAGAGGCTCAAAAGCAAGTACTCTGTCTTAAGATTAAAGGCTATTCAGACTGTACCAGAAGAGGAAAAACTTTTCTTGGTACCCAGAAAAGACAACTCATGGCATCCTGTCCTGGACCTTTCTATCCTAAACACCTTTTTGGTGATTCCAAAATTCAAGATGTTAACTCTTCACCAGTTGCTTCCCATAATAGGCAAAGATGCCTGGTTGGCAACACTGGATTTAAAGGAAGCCTACCTGCACATCCCAATCAGGGAATCTTACAGAAGATACCTACACTTCAAAGCAGGCTGCATGCACTATCAGTTCTCTGCACTGTCCTTTGGCTTATCTACTGCTCCCAGGGTATTCACAAAGTGCCTAGCTCCAGTCATTGCATTTTGCAGGCAAAGAAATATTCAAATATACCCATACCTGGACGATTGTCTAATTCAGACAGAAAGCCAGGCATACTTTTGAATCATCTGGCATTTGTACAAAAGGTGCTAACTTGTCTGGGGTACACCATAAACGAAAATAAATCACACCTGATACCCTGTCAACAAATTATGTTCCTGGGAGCAAGCTTGAACACAACTTCCCAGATGGCTTTCCTCATGCCAGAGAAACAAATTCGTTTGACAACTTACTTCAAACTAGTGGCCACAAATACCCTGCTATCTGCAAGGCAAATACTGCAAGCCTTGGGGTTCATGGCCTCGTGCATTCTACTAATTCCATATGCAAGACTGCATATGAGGAAACTACAATGGTATCTAAAAAGCCTATGGTGTCAACGTTCTCAGGATCTAGAAGCAATGATTCCTATCATACCATGCCTATGGTTAGAATTCCTTTGGTGGGCAGAGGCTTGCCACCAAAACAAGGGACTACCCTTCACTCTACCCCCTGCTTCCCAAACCCTAACAACAGATGCATCAGACTATGCATGGGGGGCTCACCTGGCAGGGAAGTGCATTCAGGGCAAATGGAACCCAAGTCAAATGCACCTGCATAGCTGTACAGAATGCTGTGACACTCTTTAAGGACCACATTCTTTCAGGACAATTAATGGTAAAGACGGACAACACCACTGTTATGTGGTACATAAACAAGCAGGGGGGTACCCATTCCTACCCCCTCTGCAGACTAGCCATGGCTGTGTAGAACACAGCCTTGAGCTACCAAGTGCATCTACAGGCTCAATTCCTGTCACTGACAGATGAACTAAGCAGAAATCTCATGGACCCACATGAGTGGAAACTGGAACCAAAGACTTTCAACATGTTGATAAACAAATGGGGGAGCCCAGATATAGACCTGTTTGCCTCCCCCCAGAACTACCAATTGGACAAATTCTGCACAAGGACTCCCCACAAACAAGCTTGGAAAGTGGATGCTCTGTCCTTCAGCTGGAAAAATCTATCTGTTTGTGCCTTTCCTCCTCTGCCTCTCCTCTCCAAAGTACTACTAAAGATCAAACAGGACAAACCAAGGATGATACTGATTGCACCAGACTGGCCACGCCAACACTGGTACCCCTTCTTGCACAGTGTGTCACAGCTAGCCCCATGGCACCTGCCTCAGACCCCTACCCTGCTGTCACAGCAGGAGAGCCAGATTCTGCACCCAATCCCTCCTTCATGCCCAAGGTGGTATTCAGTGTGGCTCTTAATCAATCCATTCATTTTCCAACCTTCATTTCTAATCCACAGAACAAAGGGGAATGGATACTGCACTCCTTAGATGTGCACAGACAACTAAGATTTTACTTGGACAGGACTAAACCTCAAAGGAAATCTGAACAACTGCTGGTGGCATTTGCTGCAGGAGCAGAGGGGAAGGCTATTTCAAAGCAAACCATTTCTAAATGGATAGGCCATTGCATTCATTTCTGCTATAAGCACCATGGAGAACCTATCCCAGAGGGGATTATACCCCATTCAACCAGGGCTGCATCTACCTTTACAGCTTTTCTCAGAGGTGTCCCTACCAGAGACATCCTAGAAGCTGCTACCTGGACTTCTGTACATACTTTCACCAAGCATTATCATTTGCCAATTTTCTCTCAATCCAGAGCTTGCTTTGCCACTGCAGTCTAGCAGGGCCTTATAGCTGGTCCTAATGCTTTCTAAATTCCTCCTCCCATCCTTAGCTTTGGGAATCTACCCAAATGTGATGACTACAACAGTGAAACACAAAGAACATAGTACAGTTGTGTACACCTACCATAAATATAGATGTTTGAGTGTATTCACTGTTGCAGTCCTGGTTACCCTCCCTCCACCCCCCCTGACTTATTTTGGCTATACCGCTACACTCCTTTACTATGCTTAAAAGCTTTTTGGTGTATTTCCTTTTTTGTTGGAGGTATAACCTTGTGTATGTATATATGTGTGTGTATATATATACATATGTATATATATATATATATATATATATATATATGTGTTTAATTGCTTCCCATTGGGGGGCACCTGACATCTGGGGCAAGAAAAACTGATCAAATGGCATCGGCTGCATGCTTTATACCCATGACTACCTGACGTCACGGAAGAAGAGACAGCAACCGACGCAGGACCCAAGACTTTGATAATCAGGCCGACTGAGGGCTACTGCAAGCAGATAACCCAAATGTGATGACTGCAACAGTGAATACACTCTAACATCTACATTTATGTTAAGTGTACACAACTGTACTTTCCTTCCTTCATTCCTGTCATTTAGATCGCACCCCAATCTAAAAACTCCATTTATTTTCTCTCTCTTTTCTTGCCCCTTCCAGAATGGTGGGGGGTGTCTTGGACTGTTTCTGAAACAGTAGGAGAAAAACATTACACAAGACTCATGGGTCCCTAAGAATCCTGAAACAGTAATGCAGGCTCTAGTGTATAAATCAGGTGAGCATCTAAGACATTCCTTTATTACCCAGGAAATAGAGGCATCATAACTGGCCAATATTACAATTGGGCCTTCTGTTTCGGGGATATGAAAGAGAGTGTACCGGATCAGGAAGAATGCAGAAGATTCTACTCAAAATTATTCTCAGTCTCTAGAAAAATGGCCTGTGGAGACCTTTAGAGATCTGTCAATGCTAAACAAATTTAGTGCCAGATTTCAAAATGCTAGCCTTGCTGGCCCTATTACGTCTCTTCTTTCCTCAGCCCATTATAGTTACCTTGGATTTCAGACAGACCTACTTCCACATAACCTACAGCCATGTCACAAGGGCAGTACCTGCTGTTCAAAGAGTGGGTTACCCATTACCAGTTTACTTCCTTGCACTTTAGCTTGTCTGTTGTACCAAGGCTATTTGCAGGGTGTCTAGCTCCAGTAATTGTGTATTTCAGAATGAAGAACATTTATATTTACCCATGCCTGGATGATTACCTCAGTCAGGCCCCACCCAAGAGGAGATGCATTTGACCCTTCAGTTCACCTTGCCTGTTGTTACACTCTTGAAATCTCTGAATTTGCCAGAATCATAGCTAACACCATCCCAATAGCTCCAGTTCCTGTAAGCTGTTTTGGACACCCACCAGACAGAGGGCATGCTTTCCTTCAGAGAGAGAGAAAGTGCTGTTTCTGATCTGATGTTTTTTTTTCACTTTCATTCAACACCAGAATGTGATTATGGCCATGGAATACCTTAAGGCCTGGGTTACATGTAACATAGCAACCTCAGTCTTGATAGATCCCGTAACAAAGTTTCACACGGGAAGACTGCTGTAGTATGTATGGAATAGATGAGGTCGTCGCACCCATTTCCTGGAGTGTCCCATTCTTCTTCTTTGTGTCAAGAAGCAGCCGTTAACGTGGCTCCACCAGGTGAATGTCATTCAAGTGGTGTCTTTCAAATTAGTCTCAGCCACTTAGACACTGGCCACGGATTGCTTGGATGTACTTTGG
Organism: Protopterus annectens; assembly: GCF_019279795.1. Lineage (NCBI taxonomy): Eukaryota > Metazoa > Chordata > Ceratodontiformes > Protopteridae > Protopterus > Protopterus annectens. The sequence continues at coordinate 388,278,354 of NC_056736.1, forward strand.
TAGTGGTGGTGGAGGAGGTGGTGGGGACAGCTCATGCAGGGAAACTAAGAATTCAGGGGACCTGGAACAAAATGCAGAATAAAAAGTGTATCACTGTAAGAAAGATTATTGCTGTATTTTTTAGCCATAAAAAACATTCATGTTAACCAAGAATGCTGCATTTCCTCACAGACGGCACAGGAGTCATGTGGTACCTCCAACAGGCAGCGGAGTTCTGTATTGCCTTCTGTGCAGTCTGGCTCTGAAATTTGTCACCTGACCTAAGAGTCTGGTTTGATCCTCATTGCATTTTAGACTTTGTCCAAGGACAATCTCCTGTCAGATAGATCATCTAAGCACAACAGAAGCAGGACTTCACAAATGAATGCTGAGTAGGGATGCATTTCTGGATGTGATCAGTAGGTGGGGTGCACCAGGAGGAGACATTTTCATTTCTCTAGAAAACATTTAAGAAAATATTGCATCTGGATATTAAACCCGAGAACCTGTGCAGTGGGTGCCTTACAAGTCTGTTGGTATGAAAAACCATAGTGTTATTATTGGTTATTACCTCTGTCGTCAAGATGCCTTGAGTTGCAGAACCTGATGGCTAGAGGGCCATACATAATTTTCTGCTAAGACAGTGTATGTTTGAGAACTAATCTGTTCTTCCTGCCGACAGTGGTCACTGAGTTAGCCCTGAGTCAGCCGTACAGCTGTAAGTATTTTTCCCAAGCCCCATAACAAAGGCAAGGGGCTGCTGCATTTCTTTAACGTGTAGCTGAGGTATTGCACAGTCACAAGTAATTAATAGAGAATATCTGGCCAGCCGTTTTTGCCTTTCAGGGAAAGCTGTGTAGATCAAGATCCAAGCAGACACTGTACAAACGGCTTGCTAACTGCATTACCTTTTGTTATGATTGTCATAACAAGTCAAAGCACACTTAGCCATCAAGCTAAGAAGCATATGCAATAAAATAACCTCCTTACTTGCTTGGATAGAACAAAATAAACCAGATCTACTAGCCTTGACAGAAACCTGGCTAAATCCCAGCGTAAATGATACTGAAATTATACCTCCCAACTTTGCAATATATAGACTAAACAGACTAAAAAAGAAAGTGGAGGATAGCCCTCCTTTATCCCTCCATAATCAACATAACTGTATACCCCCACAATATACCCAAATTTTAAAATGCCAAATTATTAATAATCTTCCTAAAACTTATCAACTCTATATAAAAAAAAAAAAATCAGCGTCATCATAGTCTACATTCCTCCTGAAAACAATATACCAGTCCTTGAAGATATATTATCCTGGACTACTGAAAACATCAAGGTCAAGTCTAAGTGACATGAATATAAATTGGCAAACAGTCACTGTTGTTGTCTTTCGGCTTTTCCCAGTTAGGGGTCACCACAGCGGAACTCTGGTCCGCTAATGATTGGCAGTAGATTTTGATGAACGCAGAGGTGCCAGCTCGACGTTCAACCTTCAATGACGGCACACCCATTTACACATGTCTTTCGAATGCCCACCCAACCGCGGGGAGGATATGTAGACTCCACACAGAGGGCACTCCCTGCACTCCAGACGAGAATTGAACGGGAGAACCTCTTGCTGTGAGGCAACAACGCTACCGCTGCACCACCGTGGATGATTCTGCAAACTCAAAATAAAACTCAGTACTCCAAACTCAGCACAAGCACAAAATATAAAACTTTCTAGCGCCTCGGCTTAACACCCTTCCAGGAGATAATACACACCCAAAATGCAAGATTTTTATGTACAGATATAAGAATCTTGCATTTTGGGTGTGTATTATCTCCTGGAAGGCTGTTAAGCCGAGGCGCTAGAGAGTTTTATATTTTGTGCTTGTGTTGAGTTTGGAGTACTGAGAGTTTTATTTTGTGCTTGTGCTAATTAAACTATTTTACCTCACTGACCATACGTTGTGGATTATATCTTCTCTTCCTTTCGTGGTATCAATCACTGCAATTATTGCTGTATTTTTTAGCCATAAAAAACATTCATGTTAAATCCCCCACCACAAGTATTAACCTGTATGGTTTCAAACAACTAATCACCGACCCAACTAGGTTCAACAAAGACGTCACTAGCCCCTCTACCTTAGACTGGATTCTTGTATCTCTTCACTCCACTCCAGTTTCTTCTCCTCGAGTACACACTCTGTCTCACTAAGAGACCATATCCCAGCTTTTGCCATCAGAGACACCCACCCTTCTAGTAAACACACTAAAACAGACAAAAATTCTACTAGACTTAACCCACAAACCCTAAGCAATATAATATCTAGTATTAACTGGGCACCGTTAAAAATCTTACCCTTCAGTGATGCCGTACAGTATTTCAGTACGGGTTCCTATTACGTTATCGAAGTCATGAAACATCGAATACTACAAGATCGAACTTGTATGTTCGATGTTTCATAATTTTGAATACGTAAACAAAAAATAAAAGCAAAAAACATAAATCAACTGTTGTAAGCAAGGGGGCAGGCACCCCTGCACCCCCCCCCCCGCTCTTTAAATATACCAACTCTGAGATCGCACTATAGTGCAGAAAGGGAGTATTTCCCTTTACTACACTGTAGTGGGATCTCTGAGTTTGCCCCTCTGCTTACAACAGTTATTTAACTGTTGACCTTTTTTAGTTCGAATTGCTGCAACTTCAATTAACTGTGTTCGATGTTTACAGTTTCGAAGTTTCAGCAATTCGATAATGTAATAGGAACCCATTTTAATACATCCTTCCTGAAATTAATTGATAGCCTCGCCCCCTATGTGAACAAAAAGAATAAAGAAAACAAAAACCCCATGGTTAACTGCTAATTGCCTAGACCTCATGAAACAAAGAGGCGTAGCCTGGGAAAAATGGAAAAAGAACAGAAACCAGCAAAATCTCCAAGCCTTTAAAACAATGTGCAACAAAGTTACTAAATTAGTGGATAAATGTAAAAAAAACCTACTTCTCAAACCTCCAGTTACAAGACAAATACAACCCTCAAAAGTTCTGGCACTCTGACTACTCTTCTCAACCCAGGAACTAACAAGGATCACTCCCCTACACCCAATACCCCCCATCACAAATAGCTGAAGAATTCAACAAATACTCCATAAGATCTATATCAGACCTACTCACCGCCAAAACTAACTCAGGGCACCCCAACTGAAACTTGCACTCAAACCTAAATAACTCAACTCTTCCTACTACTGACCAAGCCCACAACTGCACCAACAACCGCAACATAACCCCAACAATACTTTCTCCTTTTAGCCCACACCCACCTCTACAGTTAGAAAGCTACTGCTCAAACTAAAACCTGGCTCTAAAACTCACAGCTGATTCAGTTGCATATCCAATAAGCATATTAATTAACAGATTACTTTCAGAAGGTACAGTTCCAGCAATATGAAAAATATCACATATAACACCAATCCATAAAAGAGAACACTCCACAGAAATATCTAAGTTCCATCCAATATCAATTCTATCCCCATTATCCAAAATCATGATAAGGTGTATTCACCAATAATTAATGAAATATCTAGTCCAAAACAGCCTCTTCATTCAAACTCAGCACAGATTTAGCCCTGCTCATAGCGCATCCACTGCACTACTATCCTTCACAACCATAGTTAACCAGGCCAGGAATAAAGGATACCAAGTATCTGCAGTATTCCTGGACCTCAAAAGCCTTCGACATAGTATCACACACTTTTTAATGCTAGACATACTGTCCAAACTAGGATGCTACACAACCACACTTCAGTGGTTCCAAAGTTACCTACATGATCAGAGGCAAGCTGTGAAATGGTATAACCAATTCTCTCCATTCCTACAAAACTCTACAGGAGTCCCCCAAAGGTCCATCTTAGGACCCCTACCTTTCAACATATTCACCAGTAATCAGTACACCTCCTCTTCCCCAGGAACATTAATTCAGTACGCAGAAGACTCAGCCTTAATTTGCAACTCCCATACTGTCCAAGAACTGAAAATCAAAACCCAACAGTCATTTACAGCAACTGAAGCATGGCATACAAAGTACCAAACCTTTCTAAATCCCAAAAAAACTAAAATTGTAGTCTTTCACCCCAGAAACACCACCCTCAGCCCAGACCAATTTAATATTCTCACAGCTGACAAAACCATCTTAGAAAATGTACACGATACTAAAAAACTCCTAGGTGTTGATAACAAACTCAGTTTCGACCTTCATGTCCAACAAAATATCAAGAAGACACATATAAAACTTGGCTTCCTCTACAGAAAGACAAATTCTTACCACTTCCACCAAGACCACCCTGGCCAAAACATTCCTGCTCCCATCACTATTCTATGGATCCTGTATACTAACCAGTTTACAAAATTCCATCAAAACCAAAGTGGAGCAATGCTAAAACAAAGTAGCAAAGTTTGCAAAAAGCTCCAACTACCATACACATCACTGCATACCACTAAAATAATTAAATTGGCTGGAACTATCAAACCACCTTACTTGAATACATCTAACCACAATCCACAAAATAGTCTATAGGCCCACGGCCTGCCCTGCCCTTGTTAACCTAGTCCAACATTATAAACCAAACAGAACACTCAAATCAGAGGATAAAAACCTTCTTGATACCTACAAACCTTCCAGAAACCAAGGAAAATCACTTTACTTGTACTGTATTGCCAGGTTATGGAATACCCTCCCACCCAATCTTAGACTAACTCCTAGCCCACCTCACTTCAAAGCCTCTCTAAAAGAACACTTAAACAAATCATGGCTATGTACTTGTCTTACTCCAGGCTAATCTACTTTTCTATTCTTAAACCTCCTCTTACTTTATTAATCTCCCCCTCCTAAACTAATCCACTATCACATCAAACTTTATGAAACCAAGTACCACTGTATCTCCAGCAATTCACACCTCTGCCAGAAGACTAATACTCTGACTGTTCCCACTCCAATCTGGTCATGACACTGAAAAATACCCCAAGGAAATACGATCTACCCAAGAAGCTTGTCTCAGTTTGTGCATAAATGTTAAGTGTAAATATTCTATTGTTACTACACAAGCAACCTTAAGTGACTGCTCATCATGCAAACATTACTGTTTCTATATATGTAATGTATTGTAGTGGTATATTGCAATGTGTAACAAAGTCAAAAATGTGGAATTTGTGTATATTTGTAACTAAGTTTTTATATAGAACTTTTCTCCCAGGGCCTCCGTTGAAAACGGGTTATGTGTGTTATGCGAGTTGGACTATCCCGGTAAACAAATGTTAACTATATAAATAAATAGATAAATAAATGTTTCAATGAGCAAAATAAATGTTTCAATGAGCAATGAAGGTTTGCCACTGCAATCCTGTAAGGACATTTTATCTCCCCCACTGGTAGTCCATAGAAAGGGCATCCACAGATTTAGTACTCTTCCCATCTATATGAATGCTGCTTCAGAAGTGATCCCTACGATGAACTTAGTACAGTTGTGTAGTAACTTACTATAGCAGTAGAGATGTCCAAAAACTATGATCACTGCTATGTAGGGACTTCCTTCTACATTTCCCTTGTTGCTGTCCGTGACAGAAAAGCAAAAAAAAAGGAAAAGAAAAAGGTAACATACCCTTTTATTCTGTATGACTTTTCTTCTTTTTGAGTCTGCAAGTTTGGAGGCATTTGATTTCTCAAGTAATTACTGACTTCTTCCTGTGACACCTCCCACAGAGGCACTTGTTGGGACTGAACTACTTCACTCACACCAAGAGGAAGTGAAGATGATGTGGACGTCTGTCCACTTTCAACCAGTCAATAACTAGACTCTGTCATCTCCAGAATAGGCCGGAAATGCATGCATGCTAGGGACCTGATAAACTCAGGAAGTTGGGATGGATAAGGGAATTTTTTTGCAGCAGTTGTCCCAGTACTAAATATCTGCTGTTACGGAGAATTGCTACACAGCTGTGCTCCCTTTGCAGGATGTGGACTGGAAGAATGGTTAGACTGGATAACTGACATGAACAGAGAACTGGGGGAAAACAATGGCAGCCACTGGCATTGAATTTATGGAAGTTAGTGCAGTTCAGGTAAAGTAGCACTAAAACGTGAATACGAGCAGGCATCAAGATACCTAATAAAGTAGAAACATGGCAGTACCCTGAGGCCAGGTGTCATTGTGTCATGCTGGGGTTGACACAGTTTGGTGGAAGTGCATGCACTTCTTTATGAGGGGTAAAATGTATTGCCTGGCTGTGTGGAACTGAAATGTAATTCCTTTACTATAAAAGTATTAGTTGTTCTGTATGTCAGATTTAATTCTTAGTTAAGTCTAAGGTATTCATTCACTAATATATTGTATATTTTTATTTTAAGGTTACCTTTTAAATTTTGCCACAACCGCTACAAAAAAGATAACCGAGTCTGTCTCAGAGACTGCACACACTTTTAAGAAGTCTGTGGAGGAGGGCAGTATTGATGGCATCCTTGATAAGGTACAGTTCATTGTTTTCTCCTGTATTTCTCATGACTCATTGCTTGACCAGCCGTATGTCACATATGCCATTCTCATGATTTCATTGTTGACCTTTGTGTATAGTGTCAGTCCTTCGAGCATTCTCTGTACCAAAGCTATTTAACCGTGATGAGTACCCAGTTCAATGTTTGCATTTGCAGTGATGGCCACTGGGGTAGGCTTTATGAATGTTGATAAGCAGTGAACCCCAGCTCAAATTTTCTGAAACCACTTTGTTGAATGCAGTCCATCTCCAGAGGTTTTTCTTAACTTTGTATGATAAAGTCTGATGTTGTGCAGGACAGTTGTGGGAGGTGAAGAGTACACTGTATATGTGTATTAGATAATAAATTAACTTGAACAATATTGTATTTATTTATCCTTTGTTGACTGGGTTAGTCCCACTAAGCTTGTAACCTATCTTCAGGGGAGACCTGATGTGATAGTTGCACTACTAAGAAAATTTGGCCAGAGCATCAGGAAACTTCCCTTACTCTTTTTATTGGGTGCCATGGAATCTTTAACGTCCACCTGAGTTACCACCAATTTGGTTATATGGGGCCAGGGTTTAATGTCTCATTCAAAGGACAACACACTCAGGAGTGCATCTCCCCTCTTACGCTGCATTGCACTGTCAGCAGTCTATCTACCTGGTGTAGTAATAGAACCCACAGCCTTCTGCGCCAAAGGTAAGTCTGCAGCCTGTTACGCCACTGACTGCTAAATCTGAATTAACTGATTTTATTTCAGATGTCTAATGGTTAGATGTTGTTCTCTGATTAGACACCAGTTTGCACAAGCTTGTGTTAGTCAAAACTTTACAAAGTTATTAGTTCCTTGAAGTAACCGCTTGGGTTGAATTTTTTTTTTTTTTTTATTATAAAACTCATTCGTTGTGAGTTTAATTCTTTAATACCAGACGTAAAGGGAGCTTATAGTTTTGTTAAGCAGGCACTCCATGTCTGCAGACTCTCAGCATCTGGGTAGCATGTACTTCAAGAAAAAGAAAATGGAGATGCAAGTCCCAAAGGAGAAGTCTGAGAGTTCACTTGGTGTTCCGAGATTTGAGGGCATCAGCTCCATGGAAGTACATTAGTCATCCCCAGCCCTGACCTTTGACACCACTGAGAAAGTTGATGATGATGATGATGAACTTCCAGAGGCCATGATGTCTACTACAAGCAAGTTTCTCCAGATGTCTAAGTTACTTGTGCTTGCAGCAGATGTCAGTTGGGGCTATCCAACATTGTCATTTAGTAATAAAAGGAGAGGGCAGTGTCTCCATAATTATAGTTGAGGACTACTGCAACAGTAGTAAGTTTGAATGCAGAGATACCTCTCCAGTTCCTAAATTCCCAGCCACCCAGTCCCACTGGAGTTCAGACGTCTGCCAAGCCCAAAATTCTACATCTTGGCAGGTCAGTTGTTCTTAGCTGCAGGCAACTTCCATTTCAAGATTGAGCAGAACTGTCTCTGGGTTTTTATGCAGTTTCTGCTTAGCCTTTAGCATGATCAGCCCATTGTGTCATGAGTCCATCCTCCCAAAAGGAAGGAGGAGGCCTCTTCTGTGAAAAGTATTAGGCTGAGATGATTTTGATAATGAGGAGGAACTGGACTTGCAGGTTACATATGTCTTCCACTTTGGCTTATGACACATTGTGGACACTCTGGCCTCTGACTCACCACCACTAAACCTATTTTTTGGAATACTCTTTCACTTATAAGAAAGCATTTCCAGTGGTTGTCTCTTTAGACGTCTGTTTTTTTTTTTTTTTTTCAGAAAAGACATCTGGATCATCTAGGAATGGGGCTTCCCAGCACTGCAGCTGTACTTTGTCTAGGAAGCCCTCATGGATGTCTTTGAAGCTATTTCCTTGGAACCAGAAATGTGTACCCAGATACTGTGTCCCTGAAGTCTCCTAGGAGAACTGGACTGATTCCTGGGTACCGTACTCTTCCCATTGTTAGAGACGTCAGACTGCTAGTTGGCAAAACATATCTATATTTCATCTTTTAGGGCCTTGACTTTTATGAAGATCCACATTCTCAAATACCAGAAACATTTCCTACAGCAGCTTGCAACATAGTTGTGGAGGAATGTGGGACGAGAGTTGTCTTGCTTTTCATCCAAGTACATATTGGCTTGTAGTGGGCAGGTATGCCTTGAATTGTACCACCTTGTTAAGAAACACAGTAAGTAGGTAAATCCAGAGCTGCTACCATGAAATAAATCAAGAGATGTTCTTCGATGCCCCGCCTGATAAGAGCCTAGGGTGGAACTTGCAGAGGCTTCCTGAACCCCTCTCTTTCCTGCTCTGCCTGTTAAGCCTAATGGAGGTATTATAGGTGAAAAATCCTGTTCCCACTGATAAAGAGGCAAGGGCTTTGGATTATTCCACGCTGAGGACTTAGTTCCTGTCCGAGGATGTAAAAAAAAAAATACTGCTTCTGAATGCCTTATTAGATAAAGTGCTGCTCTTTGTACCTTCTTGTAAGGTTTTTAAAAAGCTGGAAAATAGAGAAGACTTATGGAGTTTCTGAAGCAAACATTCCACAACAGAAACTATTCTTCAGTCAGTCTAATTGCAATAGGTAGGGCAAACATTAATTTAAGAATAAGAATTTCACTCAGAAGAGAAAAATGGCCACAAGAGACTGGAGAGAGCCCTAGCCAACGTCATAGATTTTTCTAGCAGCCCTGCTGAATTCCGTTACAGGCAGCTCTTACTTTCCACAGGAAAAAATGCAGTCTCTTGCTGCCTTCTTCAAAGACATAGCAGAAGAGTCTGTAGTGACAGAAAGACAGTATCCTGAACCACATGGCATCCACCATTGTAATGGTACTCACTGGCAAGGCTACATATGAGAGTACCTGAGGAACTCCTGGTATCATTATTCACAGTCACTTAAGTGCACCATCACAGTCCTACCATATTCAGAAAAAATTAAATTGGTAGATTTAGCAACTGCAGAAAAAACAAGCACATGCCTTTTAGAAAACAGACCCACAACTAGACTCTGTTTATGGATGCCTCAGACTTGGCATGGGGGGTGGGGCATACTCTGAATCTCAAAGTACAAGGTTTGCAGAGTCCCAGTGAAATAAAATGGCTTATAAACATCTAAGAAATGTCATCATAACCCTCAAAACATTCATGATGATCTCGTTTCTAGAAACATTAAATGGCATCACAGTTAAGACAATAATGACATAGTATATAAACAAACTGGGGGCTGGTATTATTCTTGCAGACCTGGGAGAAAGCATTACAGTCCAGAGTGCTCCTGAGGGCTGCATACATACCCACTTAAGAGAACTGCAGGGCATGCTACTTCTGCAGAACCTCTGCAGATCTGCACAAGTGGTTTGTGGTACAAGGAAACTTTTTTCGATCAAGCATACAGATGTGCTATACTAGAGTGAACCTGTTTGCTTCTCCAAGCAAAAGATAGCTGAAAAATTCTGGTCCACTGCAGCACACAACCAAGTTTTGTGGATTTCTTCTCCCTAAATTGGGCAGGTTTATTTCTGTATTTTTTCCTTCCAATACCTTTGCTTACCATAGTTATCCAAAGTTGAAGGACTAGAGGCCAGCAATAATTCTGATTGCCTGTTTCCAGCCCAAACAGCACTGGTACTTCCAACTTCTACAGATAGCAGTAGAGAAATTTCTTCCAGTGCCACAGCATGTGAATGTTTTGATTCAGTGCACAGGGTCTCTTGTGCATAAAACCTATCGTCACTGAGCCTGGTAGCTTGGACAATATGACTTTGCTACCATTTGGGCACTTTTACTCTACGGACATGGTAATAATCATGAGGGACGTGACAAGACCAATTGCTAAAAAGACATATTTAGCAAAATAGAGACCTTCCCTGTGTTTCTAAAGAAGGGAACATCCTCCAAACCAGGTGTATGTACTTATGGTTCTTCAGTATTTATCTTAACTGTATGGCTCAGGCTTACCTTACCCGTCACTTAAAGTCCATCTTTTAGCCATATCTTCCTTCTTGACCCCCACTTACATCCAGACCTCTGGTCAGGCAGTTTTTCAAAGACACCCTGGAGAACTCTGTCAGCCATCTGGGATTTGAACTTTTGTATTTAAAAAGTTAGCATTACTTGCTTTTGAACTGTCTTCTTCTACCTCTTTAAAATTCCTAACCTGAAAAACTGCATTCCTCATTGCATTTTCCTTGGCTTGAAGAGTCTTGGAGCTCCAGGCCTTGATGTGCAAAGATCCATACCTGTTACTCTGTAAAGACAGGGTAAGCCCACATGCCAACTCTTTTCATGCCAACGATCAGTACTGAAGTGACCCTTATCCAAGCTTTCCTAACCCTTGGACCAAGGGAGAAAGGACTCTGTTCTCCCCAGATGTACATAGACCACTACGATACTACCTGGACAGGACAAAGTCACATGAAAAATGCCTTTTGTTATTATTTGTGGAGAAAAAAAACAAGCTTCAGGTAACAAAATAAACCATTTCTAAATGGATAACAGCACATAGTATTAACCTTTGCTACAAAACTTGTGACAGAACTGCACGGAAGAAGGATAGATCCCATTCCACATGGGGACTGCAGCATTCCATTGGTTTCCTCAAAGGGGGTACTGCTCGGGACGTCTTAGAAGCAGCTGCATGCTTTGTGTCCACACCTTTTCAGATCACTGCGGGTTGGATGTTGTTTCCAGGGCTAGTGTTGAGGTCACCTTTGCTGTATTGAAAGGCATGTTACAGTGTTAGTCTTAACTCAGCTGTAAACTAACCACTCTGCCTATTGGACCAATTCTGGGAATCTTCCTTTATGTTTTTACTGCAGCAGTGATCTACATACACACATTACAGTACGGTTGTATAGGCAACTTACCATAATAGTAGATGTTTGCATGTGGTCACAGATGCAGTCATTTCCTTCCTGACATCCCCTCTCCCACTTGGAGGGTTTAGGGTTGTGGTGAGTACCCCTTTTCCCTTTCTTATTCCCTTACCAGCCATATCTGGTCACCTTCCTTCCCCTTGTTCATGGCCCTTGGGAGAGCATGTATTCTCCATGTCTCTAGAGCTTGCTCTTGGGACTGCCTTAGTGCTACAAATTATTGTTTAGGCACATCATTGACCCATTGTGAGGCAAGAAAGAACTAGAGATCATATGGGTGTATGCTTCCTGTATACCAGGTATGTAAACATGTCTAACGTGAAGCAACATCAGCCCAGCCTAGGGAGAAGGATGCTTCACTCTGGAATTAGAGCCAGACATCAGACTCAACCTGTGCCAGAGATTGTTTGTGTTAAAGACTGCAGCAGATGTTCTTCGTGTTTCACTGTTGCAGTCATTATATTTGGGTAATCCTGCTGGCAGGTTGCCCTCAGTCGGCCTGATTTCCAAAGTCTTGGGTCCTGTGTCGGCCGCTGTCGCCCCTTCCCTGATGTCAGGTCATCAGGGGGTATAAAAGAAACAGCTGATGCCATTTTCTTCAGTCTTTCGTGCGCGCAGTGCCTGAAGCAGAAGCAGTTCGCAGGTGCTGGTCGGCCGACTCTTGAGATTTTCATGTTAGAGTTTCAGATCCGAAGTTTTCAATAAAGCTAAGTACCCTGTTGGGGAAACTTTTTTTTCTTGTTCCAGACCGATGTCAGAAAAAGTAAATAATAGTATTTCTTGTGGAAAGCAAATACCTCATAAGAACTTTCATTCCTACTGTATTCCTTGCCTAGGCCCTGATCACAACCTTTCTGGTTGTCGGTTTTGTGCTAGATTTAACCAATGCACTATTAAGCGTCGGTATGATTTTGCTTTAAACTATTTTGGACGCCGGTTTAATTATCCAGAAATGTCGTCGGATAGCCATCCGACTACTGGAGTTCACAAAAAACACAAAGAAAAGGTGAGAGATAGACAACTGAGGCCCAAAACTGACGACGAAGCTTCTCCTAAGCCAGTCGCCGGTTCTCAGTGAGGCACTTTCGCAGCCCCTGACGCCCGCTACTTCAGAGTCGCAGGCCGCTACCGACTCCCACGTGGAGTCGGCCATGCCGCTGGAAACTCAAGGTATTGGAGCCTCTGATACTATTCCTTCAGATGGGTCCAGAGCCGCTGAGCAGGCACCGGCTTCTGAGGGTGTATTCAGACCTAAACATCTTTACATTAAACCAACCTCAGCTTCAAAGGCAAAGACTAAAGCACCTTCTAAAGCAAAGAAACAAACTCAAGAGCCATGTGGACAGGCCTCTAGGACCAAAAAACAGGTGCTCAAAATGGCCGAAGACTTAATTACCTTGATCAGGGGTTCCCATCCCCCTCCTGATAAGAGGCCTAGGCAAGAGACTGACTATGAATCTTCAGATCAGGTTTCTATTTCTTCTGATTCCTCTTCTGATCAGGAATATTCTCTTCCCCCCTATGAGGATTCTGATGCTGAAGAATCAATACCTTCAGCTTCCCCTCCAGAGGGCTATTTGTTTGGGGAAACCTTGCATACCATGAGGGAGCATTTCCACTGGGAGAGCCAAGATTTTTCAGAATCTAAAAAGAGGCTCGGGGATTTCCTTTTACTATCTCAACACAGGTCACTAGCCATTCCACCTCTGTTAGATATTGTAGATGATGTGTTTTTGGAGTCTAGTCTTACCCCTGACTCCTTACCTCCAGCTCCTGTTAAGCCTGACAGATATTACAGGGTTCCTGACTCATAAATTCCTTTTTAAAAACCCTGCTGGAAACCAGGAAACTATTTCACAGGGTCCCAAAGGAGTTAAGGCTTCCACTGCAAAAAAACGTATCCTCTCTGACAGAGATTCTAGGGCACTGGATAGATGGGTAAAAAAGGTTTACATATGTGCTATGTTGGCTATAAGGGCCTTAAACTGTCAGTTTCATATGCTCAATTATCAGCAACATGTCATGGCATTGCTTAAATGGAAAATGTTATTAAACTCTGGATGTGCAGAAAACAAGGAAATGCAGGATTTATTGCATGCAGCTGAACAAGTTGGAAAGCATACTTTGCAATGTGGTTTTGATTCTTTGGAGGCCTCCTGCAGGTCCGCAGTTATGGGTTCTGTAATTAGGAGGCATGCTTGGTTAAAGGAACAAAATCTGCCTAATCATGTCAAAGTTAAATTATTAGATGCACCTTTACAGCATGATACTTTGTTTGGTGTTAAGGCAGAGGAGGTGTTAAAGAAAATGGAGGACAAAGCTAAATCTATGCAAACTGTCAAAGATTTTTTACAAGTACAACCACCTAGGTTTAGTAGACACTGGCCTACAAAGAAATGGTCCTTTCTTGTGTCAGACAGACCTCAAAGGGCCAAATCCAGATGCCCAAGAGGCAGAACCCAGGCGCAAATTTCCTACAGGTCAAAGCAATGGGGTGCTTCTACCTCCAAAGTTGGAGAAGACAAATCACAACCATACAGGAAACAGTCCCAATGACTTCCCCCTGCCTGCACCAAGCGCTTATCTCCTGGCAGCACCCTTAGGGGGAAAATTAGCACTTTTTTCTCAAAATTGGCACATTATAACCCATGACAAGTGGGTTCTAAATATCGTGTCACAAGGGTACAAGTTCCATTTCCATACCCTGCCAAAGGCAAACGTCTGGCCAAATCTGCCAAAAAAATCAATGGGTAGAGGCACAAAAACAAGTCTCATCCCTCATGGACATGGGGGCCATTCAACAAGTACCAGAGCAAGAGCAGGGACCAGGATTTTACTCGACTGTTCTTGGTCCCCAGAAAGGACAAGGCCTGGAGACCAATACTGGACCTATCTATTCTGAACACTTTCCTGGATATACCAAAATTCAAGGTGATTACTTTGCAGCAGCTTCTGCCCATGCTGGGCAAGAACGCTTGGCTGGTGACTCTAGACCTAAAAGAGGCATACCTGCATGTCCCAATCAGACAATTATGCAGAAAGAACAAAGTCCAGCACAACAGGACCCGGAAAGCAACAATTAAATATAATACTGTAAATCCTTTGTGTGGCCAATACCAACACAAACGCAGCTTGTTAAAAAGCTTTTATTAGATCTCACAATTCAAAACCAAGCGCTTTCTCCCAGTCACTACCGGGCTTTCTCAAGGTAAAACAGTTTAGTAACTCATACCATTTCATTTATACTTTAAACAAGATCACATGTTTCAATTAATTAATACTTGTTAATATTTTAAAGTGAAATACAAAAAATATAAAAGTGTGAAGTTGTAAAAGTGTAAAAATGTAAAGTTCATGTAAAATTTTTATAAAACAATCTTGTGTCAAAAGGGTAAAGCAGCACTATTATGTTAGTTGACCATATTCCCAGAACAAATAAACATTCCCCCTTTTTAAAACTCCAAACTTCTTCCTGTTTTTGTTTTTGTGCTTTAACTTTTAAAAGCATGTCAATAAAGTCCTAATACAAACCCAAACAGACCTCTATTGGACAGATTATTTCCAACTTTAAAGTCTAGCTTGTCTCATTTTTAAAACACTATTAATGTTAATGCTCTCATTCATACCGGGAAACCTATTAGCATCCAATTTAAGTTGCCAAAGTAGTTCACGGTATTCCAATTTGGTTTCCCAGTTGCCACCTCTAACTTCAGGGGCAACTTGCTCAAGAACAATAAACCTTAAACGCATATTTTCACATGCCAACACGTATTTATAAAAAGCATTGCTTTCCTTATGGTTGCTGATGTCATTCAGGTGTTCATACACCCTTCTTCTTAAAACCCGCTCTGTTTTTCCAACATAAAACCCTTTGCATTCTTCACAAAACCCTAGATAAACCACACCTTTAACCCCACAGTTGTAGTATTTTTGGGGTCTATAATTAAATTTCCTAGAAGGCAAATATAAAGTCCCCCCATTTAACATGGCATGACATTGTCTACAGTTCCCACAAGGAAAAGTTCCCAGTTTCTTCTTGTTATTATCATGTTTAATGTCTTGCGTAGCCTCAAGTAATTCTTTAAGGTTTTTGTTCCTTTTTCTAATAAAATGAGGGCAAGGTGTGGTATAGGGTTTTGTGTCATCATGTGAAGTGAGCACAGGCCAGTACCTTTGAATAACCTCTTCAAATTCATTGGAATTAGCTGCATAGGTGTAAATAAAACTGTTTCTAAGGTTAAAACTGTCTTTTGTTGTTTTTGAATGAACCATGCTCGAAGCAGTTCCTAACAAGGGTGGGTATAGTCTGTCCCTCCCCTTACTAACTTTTTGGTTCATTTTATTTATAAGGTCTTTTGGATAACCCTTTTCAAGAAAAAAGCTTTTTAAAATCTCAATCTCTTCACAAAAGGCCTCCAAAGTACTAGACATCCTTGATCCCCTTATTAACTGCCGTTTTACTGTACCTTTCTTTTGGCTATAAGGATGGTTACTTTGAAAATGCAGAAATAAGTTTGAGTAGGTAATCTTCCTGAATATTTTTGATTGAAAACAATGATTGATGTTGTCCTTATATAAGGTGACGTCCAAGTAATGTAGCTCATTCCTATCCATGTCATGGGTAAATCTCAAGAAGGTTGAGTAAACATTTTACATGAACTTTACATTTTTACACTTTTACAACTTCACACTTTTATATTTTTTGTATTTCACTTTAAAATATTAACAAGTATTAATTAATTGAAACATGTGATCTTGTTTAAAGTATAAATGAAATGGTATGAGTTACTAAACTGTTTTACCTTGAGAAAGCCCGGTAGTGACTGGGAGAAAGCGCTTGGTTTTGAATTGTGAGATCTAATAAAAGCTTTTTAACAAGCTGCGTTTGTGTTGGTATTGGCCACGCAAAGGATTTACAGTATTATATTTAATTGTTGCTTTCTGGGTCCTGTTGTGCTGGACTTTGTTCTTTTGGCTTGGGCTACATTTTTTTCTGACTTAACAATTATGCAGAAGATACCTCAGATTCAAGGCTGGCTCAATGCATTACCAATTCTCTGCACTGACCTTTGGCTTATCTACTGCGCCCAGGGTCTTCACAAAGTGCCTTGTACCAGTAATTGCATTCTGCAGACAGAGGAATATAAATATATCCGTATTTGGACGACTGTCTAATTCAAGCAGAGAACAAGGACATTCTTCTACAGCATCTGGCGTTTGTGAAAAGTTTTGTAACACATTTAGGGTACACAGTCAACGAAAAGAATTCAAAAATAGTACCCTCTCAAAAGATAATATTCCTGGGTGCAAGCTTAAATACAACTGCCCAGATGGCTGATCTCATGCCAGACAAACAAAGGCAACTGACTACGTATTTCAAAATGTTGGCAACAAAGGCCCAGTTATCTGCAAGAAAAATTCTGCAGGCTTTGGGCTTCATGGCATCCTGTATCCTACTAATTCCATATGCAAGACTGCATATGAGGAAACTTCATTGGTACCTAAAAAGTGTTATGACTCAACATTGCCACAGCCTGGAAACAATGATTACTATCATTCCCTGCCTACAACAGGAGTTTTGATGGGCAAAGGCTTGTCACCAAAACAAGGGACAGCCATTCACATTACCCCCAGCCAGGCAGACACGAACAACGGATGCATCAGATTATGCCTGGGGGGCCCACATGGCAGGAAGATGCATTCAGGGCACATGGTCCTCAACCCAAATGCATCTACATATCAATCAAAAAGAGATGTTAGCTGTTCAGAATGCCCTGACAGCCTTCAAGGACCTACTTCATCCCGGACAACTACTGATAAAGACGGACAACACCACGGTCATGTGGTATATAAACAAGCAGGGGGGCACACATTCTTACCCCCTTTGCAGACTAGCCATGACTTTGTGGGACACAGCATTAACTTACCAGGTACATCTGCAGGCACAATTTCTGCCAGGAAGGAAAAATACTCTGGCAGACGAACTAAGCAGAAACCTCATGGATCCCCACGAGTGGCAGCTGGATCCACAAGTCTTCAGCATGATAACAAGGAAATGGGGATGCCCGGACATAGATCTATTTGCCTCCCCTCACAACTACCAGCTAAAAAGATTCTGCACAAGGACTTATCACAGACAAGCATGGAAAGTGGACACCCTATCTTCCATCAGTATATGCCTTTCCCCCACTGCCTCTCATCCCCAAAGTACTCCTAAAGGTCAGACAGGAGAAGCCAAAAATGATACTGATTGCCCCAGACTGGCCCCGTCAGTACTGGTTTCCAATCCTAAAGAACTTGTCTCAATGCCCAGCTTGGACCTTGCCTCAAATACCTCATCTACTGTCCCAGCAAAACAATCAGATCCTGCACAGTCAACTCAGTACTTCAAACCTGGCAGCATGGCAGATAATGTAGTCATACAAAACACACCTCTTAGTAAAGCTGTGATGAATGTAATTTTGGAAGCCAGAAGGTCTAGTACTAGAAAATCTTATGCTGGGAAATGGAAGAGATTCTGTGCTTGGAACCAGGCACAAGGAACTGATACAGCTGTACCAAATATTCCTCAGATTTTGCAATACTTAACTGAGATGCTGGACAAAGGCCTATCTTTTTCTTCAATTAAAATTCATGCCTCTGCCATTTCAGCTCATTACAATACAGATCCACCAATCTTTTCTCATCCTTTATTAAAGCAGTACCTCAGAGGAGCCAAAAATTTAAGGCCTCCAAGGAGATCACCAATACCTGCATGGGACCTCAACTATGTCTTGGAAAAACTCACCCTGCCTCCTTTTGAGCCAGCTGCTACTACTGGTATAAAGTTTTTATCTTGGAAAATAGCTCTGCTCCTAGCAATAACTTCTGCAAGACGAGTTTCAGAGATACAGGCACTCATGGCTGTGGAACCTTTTATCATTTTTTATCCAGACAGGGTTCACTGAGGACATACCCGACATTTATGCCTAAGGTGGTGTCCAGTGTGGCTCTTAACCAAACTATTCATCTGCCAACTTTTTATCCAAATCCACAGAACAAGGGGGCGAGAATTCTGCATTCTTTGGACGTACACAGACCGCTTAGATTCTACTTGGACAGAACCAAAGTTTTCAGGAAGACAGAGCAATTACTAGTGGCATATACTGCAGGATCACAAGGAAAGGCTATCTCAAAGCAGACTATTTCAAAGTGGATAAGCCACTGCAATCATTTCTGCTATTTACACCATGGCAAGCCAGTGCCTAAGGGCATTAGGCCACATTCCACCAGAGCTGCAGCCACTTCAGCAGCCTTTCTCAGGCGAGTACCAACCAAGGACATTTTAGAGGCTGCTACTTGGAGTTCAGTGCACACCTTTACAAAGCACTATCATCTGCCACTCTACTCTAAATCCAGGGCAGGCTTTGCCACTGCAGTTCTGCAGGGCCTCATAGCCGCTCCTAATGCTGTTTAGCTCCAGCCTCCCAACCATAGCTTTGGGACTCTACCCAAATGTAATGACTGCAACAGTGAAACATGAAGAACATAGTACAGTTGTGTACACTTACCATAAATGTAGATGTTCAAGTGTATTCACTGTTGCAGTCCAGGTTACCCACCCGCCATCCCCCTTTTTTCTGCTGGAACTTTTCTTTCCTTCTCTGATTTATATAACCTATGTGGTGTATTTACTTGTAGATGAAGGTAAAGTTTATACTGGTGCATTTATTTTTATATGTATATAAATTTTGGCTACCCTTTTAGGGGGCACCTGACATCTGGGGCAAGAAAAACTGAAGAAAATGGCTTTGGCTGCTTCTTTTATACCCCTGACGACCTGACGTCAGGGAAGGGGCGACAGCAGCTGACGCAGGACCCAAGACTTTGGAATTCAGGCCGACTGAGGGCAACCTGCCAGCAGGATTACCCAAATGTAATGACTGCAACAGTGAGTACACTCGAACATCTACATTTATGGTAAGTGTACACAACTGTACTTTACCTCACTCAGACACCTAAAAGTTCTAATTTGTTGGACCAGCTCAGGTTTAGTGGGAATTTAATATTGTTTTACTGGATTAAAGTGAGCACTTTGGAGGCATCATTGCAGATGGTTATAAAAGACTAGGTCAGTGTAAAGGTATGTAGAGCTAGGTTATTGGGCTGCTCTAACACCTTCAAAAGACATGTTGCTAGAAATGTACCCCAGGGTTCAGTCCTTGGGTCACTCTTCTTTGGTATTTACTTCTCACAGGTCAAAAATACTGTTAAGGGTTAACATCTGATCAAGTTTCCAGATGACTGTAAATTTAGTACCATCATAAACTCCCCAGAGGACACCAAGATCCTCCAAGAGGATCTTTACAGAGGAGCATAGGAACATACTAGGAAAGCGGATCTCCGGGATCATAGGATGCCTAGTGCATATACACCTCTAAGCAGACAAACTTAAAAGTTTTTGCTGCCCTTTTCAATCACATAACAGTGCTCACCTCCCAGTTGAGCAGGGCATTATGTTACAAGCCTGGTGTAAATTTGTGTTTTTTTCCCCAAAACATATAGCTGCTGTCAAAACTGTGGACTAAAACTAATTGACAAGAAATGTATGATAATTTCTTTTGTCAAGCATGAAGTCCTTTGTAGCTGTCACATTGATAATACACCCCTGAAAATTGATCCAGTATTTAAGGACCTAGAAACCTTTGTCCTTGATCACCAGGTATGCACTTTTGTAAGAAGTTCCTTTTATATTGCAAAACTTATTACTAGGGGTATGAAGTCCAGGTCCATGGATATGATCATTCCAGTGTATTCTGCACTCATCAGGCAGATCATTGAGCATATTACACCCTTCGTTATAAACCTGTCCAAACAGATGAAACATTTGCAGGTCTGATGTGGGGCATAAACATCTTCTCAAGAGATCTAAATCATTTTTATGACAAAAATAGAATACTTTGGAGGGATAGATGTGTATCACAGAAAAATACCACTTTTTTAGAGTCACCTTCCTCTCCACGCAAGGCAAGGTACTTCTTTTAAACTTTTCAAATGTAATCTGGACAATGTCTGGGTAACTGCAAATTCACCCCTGGTCTAGTACTTGTGTTCCTCATGCATAGGAGCAACATGTATATGTTCTGCTCACCTCTGGGTTATTCATACATAAAGTATAAAGGCTAAAAACTTGATGAGGATGTATGGCTAGGCTTCTAAAGATCCTCTTGGATCAATAGCCTAGTAAGCACCTATGTACCTTTAAGAATAACTTCAGAGAAGCTGGTTTATGGTGAAGTAGGTAGCAGGAAATGTGTTAATGGGAAAAGTACTTGTTTAGAATAGTAACACAGCATCAAGAATAAAAACTATTCATTTAAAACACCTACAACTTAATATTTAATCTTTATAGGTGTCCCTCACTATTCACTATCGTCACTAAATCTATCCTAACTAGAAACCTTGGGTCACTCTCCCTTAATATTTTAGACCTTAGTAAATCCTATAACCATTATGATGATTCCTTATATTCCATTCACATATCCACACCATGGAACTCCATGCCACCAGACTTTAGAAATTAAGCCAACCACAAAATCATCCTAAACAAACTAAAATAACCTCTAACCTCTACTTGTTCATGCCTCACAAAAGTGGCATTAACTATACAGTTATTTTCTCTCTTCTTCCTTAATAACCAGTCTGTCTTTACACCTCACTTCTCTCTTCCCCAACTCCTCCACACACCTTTTCATGCTACCTCTCCCATACCATCTTTAAAGGTATCTTATCTGTTATATCATACAGTTGTAAATGTTATGGTATCATACATTTATTCATACCACTCAATTGTGTAGCCTTTTGTCAGGATCAAAAGTGTTTGTATTTTCTTTATTATTTAGTGTAGTGTTATTTTACTTGTGCTGTCAGTGCTATTTGGAAGTAATTGTAGTTTGTTGCTTCATATTATCAATTGCTAAATTCTTGGAAGTGTTTCTTTTATAAATCCCCACTACCACCTCTACTGAAAATGGGTTTCTGCTCCGTTAGACTGTTCCGGTTAACAAATGTAGGTAAGCAAGCAAGCAAATAAATAAATAAGCAAGCGTCTCTCACTGTTACATCAAATACATCAAATGTTGTTAATAGTCCCCTACACAATTTGCTTGTTCGATGCTAGAATTAATTAATGTTGTCTGCCCTGATCTTGCAAGCACATCCTCTTAATACTAGGATCGCAAAGTGGTCTATTGAAAGAAATTGCCATCTGTGAACATAAAGCACAAATGTAGATGTTCAGGTTGATTTATTACTGTAGTCCTTACATTTGGTATTACTGTCTACAAGCAGCCCAAATGGCTGGCCTGACTTCCAGACCTTTATCTTCCCCCAGGGCTTTTGCCTGAGACCTTCCCACCAGGAGAAGAGGATGTTGGTGTCATAGGAGGTGCATTGGCTGATTCCATCTTCAGATCTTTCATGCCCTGGTTACAGCCAGGTAGAAGACCTTGGTACCAAAGCTCCAGTGGACCAGATGAAAACAGACCTATGTGCTCCAGGTCCATTAAAGAGGTCTCTAATCTCCCTGTCCAGAAAGTATACACAAATGAAAGAAGGGCCCATACCGATCAACATCTTAGATCAAGAAATCTGGACAAAGCCATAAATAAAAGTGAGACACAGGGCCAAAAATAGAGACAGTTTTTTAAATATCGCTCTTACAAACTTAGAAAGTTGATAGAATAACAGGTTTAGCATTCGCATGACATTTCTGAAGGAAATGAAGTCTGAAACTCAAATGTCTGTCATTATTTTCTAACTTCAGTCTTTAATGATTCACCACTAAATTGCCAGAAAACCACAATTTAATGAAAAACAGACTAAAAATATGAGGCAAAAATCTGTACAGTTCAGAGGTATGGAAGGGCCTAGTAGGGAAATGAGAGGGAAGGTGCAAGTAAGGGACTAGGGTGCAACTCCAACCCCATTCAATAAGGAAAAATGATCAAAAAGGGGTTGGTGAGAGGGCAGCTGGATTGCAACAGTGATCTACTTTGAACATGTAAATTTATAATAAGTTCTTAAGTCATTAAAGTCGGGTGATACCTGTAGGTGCTTCTGCAGTTGCATCCTACTGATGCTTCTAGGCATAAAATATTGCTTGTTCATGTCTGCATTAGTACTTTGTATGTAACATGGTTTTAAAATGATTAAAGTATTTCATCTTAAAACTTATACGATGCCAAACACAACTGTGTTGATATTTGACCTCTGACTGGTGCAGGTAAAGAGGCATTAGTTACTGTTCATATAATATTTATTTATATTGTCATAAATATCATACTTTTCTAAATATCTTCAAAACTGTGTAACACAGACAGAACTGCCTAACCTCATACGAAAGCTCTCAGCTGGATGAACAAAATGTTACCAACCATATGTGTGTAACTTCAGTGGTTGCTGAGATATTGTAAATTGTTTACAATAATATTATAAATTTAATAGTTGCTATCTTTACTGTGAGTTATAAAATCCAGTTTGAAGCCTAGAACCTAAAGAATACTACCAATATAAAACTAGTTTGTGCTGAAGTTTGCCATTTACACTTTATTAGTAACACCTACTGTTCCAGAGATGTAAATATTTGTTTGAAATGTCAGGATGTAGTTTGATTCTATCAAAAAACTTGAGTTCCACCCATTGGAAACAATGGTGCAAACTTCCACAGCTTCATTGGCAGGAATGAATTAATACAGCTGTACTGTGTTCATTATAGTGTTCAGTGTTGCACTCCTTACTGGGAAGATTCCCAAATTATAGAGAGATATGGAGGTTGGTAAAACAATCAGGAGATAAGGTCTTGATAGCAGAGGTGAATCCTGCCCTGGCTGTGGAAGCTACTGCCATACTGTAATGTCTTGAGAAAGTGTGAACAGAAGTCTGAGTTGCTGCTTCAAGAATAGCCTGTGCGGAAAACCCTCTAAGGAAGGGTAATAGTTGCACTGGCTCTGATATGCCCTGAGGTAGCACTGCCACAAGTGGTATAGCAAAAAGAAATGCAAGCAAGTAAGCCATTTAGAAATGGTCTGTTTGCTAATTGGTTTCCCCTGCAAAGAACAGAAATAGCATCACTTTTTCTGAGTTATTTAGTCCCCTTCTTTTTCTCTTTCGGCTGTTCCCGTTAGGGGTCGCCACAGTGGATCATCTGTTTCCATTTCTTCCTTTCCTTTGCATATTGCTCTGTCACACCAACCACCTGCATGTCCTCTCTCACCACATCTATAAACCTTATCTTAGGCCTTCCTCTTTTCCTCTTACCTGGAAGCTCCATCCTTAGCATCCTTTTCCCAATATACTCAGCATCCCTCCTCAGCTCATGTCCAAACCAACACAATCTCGCCGCTCTGACTTTGTCTCCAAATTGTCCAACCCGAGATGACCCTCTAATATACTGATTCCTAATCCTGTCCATCCTTGTCACACCCAGTGCAAATCTTAACATCTTTAACTCTGCTACTTCCAGCTCTGACTCCTGCCTTTTTGTCAGTGCCACCGTCAACAACCCATACAACATAGCTGGTCTCACTACCCTCTTGTAGACCTTCCCTTTAACTCTTACTGGTACCCGTCTGTCACAAATCACTCCTGATACTCTTCTCCATCCATTCCACCCTGCCTGTACTCTCTTCTTCACCTCTCTTCCACACTCACCATTACTCTGAACTGTTGATCCCAAGTACTTAAACTCATCCACCTTCGACAAGTCTACTCCCTGCATCCTCATCATTCCTCTATCCTCCCTCTCATTCACACACACATGTTCTGTCTTAGTCCTGCTGACCTTCATTCCTCTCCTCTCTAGAGCATATCTCCACCTCTCCAGGGTCTCCTCAACCTGGTCCCTACTCTCACTACAGATCACAATGTCATCTGCAAACATCATAGTCCATGGGGCCTCCTGTCTGATCTCATCTGTTAACCTGTCCATCACCATTGCAAATAAGAAAGGGCTCAGAGCTGATCCTTGATGTAAGCCCACCTCCACCTTAAACGCATCTGTCACTCCCACTGCAGACTTCACCACTGTCACACTCCCCTCGTACATATTCTGTACCACTCTTACATACTTCTCTGCCACTCCTGACTTCCTCATACAGTACCTCAACTTTTCTCTAGACATCCTATCATATGCTTTCTCCAAGTCCACAAAGATACAATGCAACTCCTTCTGACCTTCTCTATATTTCTCCATCAACACTCTCAGAGCAAATATTGCATCTGAAGTGCTCTTTCCCAGCATGAAACCATACTGCTGATAGCTAATAATCACCTCCCTTCTTAAATTAGCTTCCACTACTCTTTCCCATAACTTCAAGCTGTGACTGATCAGTTTTATCCCTCTGAGTTACTGCAGCTCTGCACATCACCCTTATTCTTAAAAATGGGTACCAAAACACTTTTTCTCCACTCCTCAGGCATTCTCTGACTTTCCATGATTTCATTAAACAATCCTGTCCTGTGCAAATAAAATTTAATTTCCCTATAAACATCAGGGTCCTTTTGTTCCTCTGTTCTGTAGATTTGTAAATGAAATTGGCAAATGAATGACTTGGTTAAGGGAAAGCTAGAAACCACTTTAGGCATGAAAAAAGTGCAAGTACGAAGGGATACGATATCCTGGTGTAACATTAGAAAGGGTTCTTTACGCATTAAAGCATGGAGTTGAGATATTTCCCTAGTAGCATCTTAAAAGATAGAAACTGTCGAGTAGGTGAAGCAGCTGATTCAAACAGGGCCAGAGTCAACTTTTCTAAAACATAGTTAAGATCCCATGTTGGAACTATCTTTTTTCTTGAAGGTTTAAGATGCAAAACTCCCTTTTGGAATTGTTTAACAGAAGGTCAGGGGTACAAGGGTGGATCCACTGGTAGACAGGCTGAAATAGCTTATACATATGTAAAAATGCATGCTTCTGCCAAGACTGTTTTGTAAAGGACTGACACATATTCTAGTACCATAGACACTTTTGCCGTGTTTGGGTCTAGTTTCCTAGATTGGAAGAAGAAGGAAAATCTTGTCTATTTAGCTAGATAAAATTTCCTTGTGTTTGGTTTCTTATCATTCCTCATAGTCTTTAGCAAGCCCTCAGACTATATGTGTTTACCTGGAATTAGTATGATATCTTCCAGATTAACAGCCTTAGAGGGGCGAGGTTGGGATTTCAGAGGGATCCTTTGTTTGTTTTTAGTCAGAAGATCTGCAAACTGAGGCAGTACTTCCTCTTGCCAGACTGTTCATCAGAATGGATCACTGTTGCCTTGGCAAAAAGGGTGCTATTAAAATCAGTTTTAATTTTTCCTCCTTGACATTTAATAGTATGCTGGTGATCAAGGGTTTAGTAGAGAATGAAGATTGGGGGGGGGGGGCTAATCTATGTGTACAAACAGACCTGTCTAACTCTGGGAGAATGCGTCTCTATTCATGGATTCTGGAGTTGCTGTCATACATCAGAATCATCTCAGTTGTCTGTTCAGAGGAGAGGCAGACACAACTATTTCATATACATCCCAATTCCTGGTCAGAATCAGAAAGACAAAAAAGTAGGGATCTGCTCAAGATCTGCTCAGCCAAATTGCCACAGCATTTTGTTGAGAGTGGATGTAGGCTGCTGTTGGAGTCCTGCTCACCTTTTGAGCTAGATCCTGGGGATTCCATAGGCAGCGTACACAAAAGGTATGTAAGAGTTCTTCCTAGTTTTAGTACCATATCACTGTGATGATGTCTGCCATTTATATGACGGACTCCTTTTAAGGTATGGCTTAAGGCCTTCAGAGCAAAAATGACCTCAAAATCTCTTTTATGCGTGTGTTTTTCCTCATCTTGCCACCCAGTGTTCCCTGAACTTGAAATCCCACGTGTCCTTCCAAGCTAAGCCTGAGGAGTCTGTAGTGAGAGTCCTTGTTGGCTGGGGTGCTTTTAAATACATCATTTGGTTTAGCTTGTGTTGTACTATCGACCATAAGATTTCTTCCCTCATGCAATGGAGAAATGGGATGGTGATCTCTAAGGAATAAGCATGCAGAACACGATCTGTTTCTAAAGTACCACTTAAGCTTTCTCATGTGCAGGCAGACAAGGTACACCACTAAGTTATGCAGGATGTCATGTGTCCTATTACCCCGAATTACTCAGTTGCTGAAACTGCCTCCTGCTGCAGATGGAACACTTTTCCCTTTGAGTGAATGGCTATGTGAAGTACTCAGGAAAACCAAGATCATTGAGGGTGTCAGATTTGATTTGATTTTGTTGACAGTGAGACCCAGGTCTTTGATGCTGTTCAGGGTGCAATCAAAAGTCTTGAGACTCCCCTGTTGTGACTCTGTTATGATGAGACAGTCACCCAGGTAGGGATAAATTTGTATGCCATTTGAGCTGCAATGGGCAATTACTGGAGTCAGGCATTTTATGAAGTTTCCCAGTGGAGTAGACAAGCCAAAAGGCAAGGTTGTGTATTGGAAATGTTTTCCCCTTGCTGCAAATCTGAGAAACTTCCTATGACTTTTGGCAGTTGGAATATAAAGTGTCCTTTTGATCCAAACTGACCATGAAGGCATAGATTGGTAGGAATAGTTAAAGGCTGTGCAGCATAAGCATTCTGAATTTTGGCACAATGAAAAACGTGTTTAAATAGAATAGGTCTACGATCGGTTTGCATGTGTCTTCTTTTCCTGGGACTCAAAACAGTCTCAAGTAGAACCATTGTCCTTCCTCTCCAACCTTCTCTATGTTCATAGACTACATAATTTTTTTAAGATTTCAGGGATGAGGTCTGACTAATCTTTGGAATTATAATTATGGTCTAGCCTTTTTGAAAAATGTTTTAATATCCAGTGATCCTGGGTAATGGTCTCTCAACGTTTTGCAAAGAAGGCTAAGCACTCTCAGATTCTGAGGGAAGAAGAACAGCTAGGGAAAGAAGGGTGGTAGGTCAGCATCAGCAGTGGGTGAGGAAGGGATTAGACTGGCTGAGTCACAGATGATCTCTCTTAAAGTCCAGGTATGGGGGCCATCCGGTTTCTCCTTGTATATTACTTGAAATTCTCTTTTGGACAGTCCCTTTTTTCTTTGCCAGGCCTGTTTCTGGCTTGTTTAGGATAGAGGAGTCAAAATGTAGCCATGTAGTTCCCAATGAATTTAGCAGCTTGGGCCAGAAAAAGTTCCTTTACAGATTGCATGATTTACCTTTTTCTTCCAGTTTTTTGAAAACTCAGTCACAGATTCCAAAGAGGAGACCCTTGTCAAGAGGTGCATTAAAGAGTTCCATCTTTACATGTATGCAAGGTGCCGAGTTCTCAATAAAACATGTCTCCAAGTAATAGACGCTGTGGCTGCTGCCCCTACATGATGAATCTACTGAAACATAGCCACATTTCCTGAAGTCTTTGGCATCCTGAGCTAAACAAGTGCAAACTTTAAGCATCTGCTGTTTCATATCTTTATCCTGTATAACCTCTTCCTTAGCCCTCATCTTCTCTGGCAGAGATTGCTCATAGGACTGCATGTGGATTTGACAGTTTAATACACAGAAAGAAAAGGTAGTTGAAGTGTAAACATTTTTTTCCAAATTCTTTTTAAAATACTGTTCAGCTGCATCAGTCCCTCTCTCATTCCATGCGCTGTTTTCCTCCCACTCTATTTAGGTAGTCTCCACCTTTATTCGGGTTGTCTCTCACCTAGCCTTTGCTACTGCTCATATTCCACTGCTGTAGAGTAAATTGTCACCTAACTGTGGAAGGCATATCCTGAGGGAAAGTACGTCCTTGCCCTGTCACATAACATAAAGTATACCTTAATTTCATTGCTTCTTGTGTATTTTACTTGTTAATTGACATGCACACCTCTTTGGGACGGTTTCCCTGGGCTTCCTTCCCTACCACCAAACTTAGTTCCCTCTCCTGAACTTGCAACCCGTTAGCATCAGTAATGCAGGGAAATAGCCGTTAGACTGCCTATATTATTTCACCTAGTTAATTCCATGTAGGTAATACAAATATATATGTACTATTACCACGTTTATCTATTCAGGTGTAATTTGGCTTTTACTTACAGGTCTTTGTCTGTAACACAGTTTTTCTCCCACAAGAAACCTCTTTAGAGTAAACCCTAATTGTCTCAGAATTTTGTAGGGTTTCTGATTGTTCTCATAGTGGCGGTATATCTTGTTGACCAGATTCTCATAACATTTTGAAATAGTGTTTCCATTTCACTGGTAGCTTCTAGGCTCCTCCCACCTTTCAACTTCTGCTGAGATTGTGTTAAGTTTTGGTCACCCAGCTGCCACCTGATTTTAAAATACTGCATAGTAGCATTGATCCTGTCCCGTTCCATGCGTGGTGTGCCTGCCACATAAGTTTGACCAGCTGTATGTGATATGATTGTATTGAATATGAGGACTCTGAGTAAAGAGTTACCGGTTGCTATTAATTGTAGAATGATGCTTGAAAGAGCTTGATGTATATCATAGTGAATGGGTTCTACCAAGTATACACTGTAGAGCATTGGTTACGCGCTCCTCTTGGCAGAGGCTACATATGCTGCTAGTAGAAGTAGGTTAACGCCTTGTCTTGGCACTATTACTTATCTCAGAGTATGCTATTGAGCTGCTGTTTTACTTCCCGACAATTCATTTAAGCCACAAAAGTTAGAATGTTACAGTTCTGTGACAAAAGGCAGTTACTGATTTACTTCCTGATGGATCACTTAAGCTACAAAAGTTAGGTTGATACATTGCTGGGACCTAGGGCAGTTAAACGCAGAGGTTATAGATCTAGTAACTGGTATATTGGGTAGTGAAAGTGTGTTATATTAGGCACAATTTGTCAATGATAGCACAGTGATAACTGTTACTGGTTTGAACTGCCATTTTATATTGTTTGCAAGTATTATCTTATGTTTCACTGGGACTGCAGTGATGTTTATCAGTTCTTAACGTTAGTGATGTAACAACTTATTTCTCAAAAAGTATGTGAATATTCTGCAATGTTTGACTTTTCAGTGTAATTTTTTTATTCAGTAGAGTACTTTAATATGTATTTTGTACACAGTTGTATGTTTATAAGATGCTTCCTCACCTAGTTTTGGATTATTGCAACTTCTTCAACTTCTCTTGTCTGTTGAAACATATTTTGTAAATATCATTGTGCTAATACAATATTTTTTCACCAAGTGTCATATTTCTGCTAATTTTCCTTCCTCTCTCCAGACTATTTAGATAGTCTCAACCTTTGTTTGGGTTGTCTCCCATATAGCATTTGTTGCTGCTCATATTCCACTGCTATACAGCAAATTATCACCTAACTGTGGAAGGTATATCCTGAGGGAAAGTAAGTCCTTGCCATCTTACTTAACTTAAAGTATACCTTAATTGCATTGCCTCTTGTGTATTTTACCTGTTAATTGGTGTGCACACCTCACTGGGATTGTATCTCTGGGCACCCTTCCCCTCATACCACCAAACTTACCTCCCTCTCCTGAACTTGCAAGTCACTAGCATCAGGAATGGAGAGAAATAGCCATTAGACTGCCCTCTATTGTTTTACATAGTTATTTTCATGTAGGTAATACAAATATATCACCATGTTTATCCATTCAGGTGTAATTTGGCTTTTACTTAAAGTTCTTGCTGGTGGTAACACACACTTTTTTCTCCCACAAGAAACCTCTTTACAGTAAACCCTAATTGTCTCAGAATTTTGTAGGGCTTCTGATTTGTTCTTATAGTCATGGTATCTCTCCTTGACCAGATTCAGCCTGCTCCATTCGCCCTAGCTTCACCCGGGCTCACACCGCTCCCCTACCCCCAAATTCCACCCACCCCTACTACACCTAAACTTATTTCTACTCCGCACCTTCCACTAATTAACCACAACCAATCAAGAGCCACCACTTCAGTTACAGATTTATTCACCCCACCTACCCAAACTCAACTTACTATTCCGTCCCCCACACCCTTCCCTCCTACTTCTGAAGACCTGCTAACAACCAGTACACCTTTATTAGTCTACTTTATTTATCTATACTTATCTTTACAATTTATTTTCTCTAACTGCTACACACTTCACACCATCACCTTTCCACCCTGTCCTTCTTAGCTTACCTCATTAATCACTCCATACTTTTTAAACTTATCCTATTCTCCTCCTACCCCCCAGCATTATATGTCTCCTCACTCTGTTTACATCTCTTCCACATATTGCACTATTTTCTTAGCCTTCCTGCTGCTACTCAAATACAAGCCTTCACCATCTGAAAACCTTCCCACTATGTGTCCTTACTCATACTACCTTTCTCACTTTTCTTCACACTTTTCCTTTCCCTTCTATACCTCACTGCTGTCAATTGCATTTCCTTGCTCTCCAAACTCACAACAACCATATCTCCTTTATCTAACCTTTTTGAAAGTTACTCAGACATATCTTCCAGCCTCTATCAAATAAAACCCTTTCTTCTATACAGAATAAAAATACTCCCACTAAAAAATAGCTATTTCTTGGTGCAACAAATTTCTACCACAAACTTACAAGCTACAAACCCTTCAGAAAGCAACAGCTACTTCATTACTCTCTCACGTTCACTACCTTACCTTCATGCAGTGACATTCACCCCAATCCTGGGCCCACTTCAGTCATTACCCCTACATAACCTCACACCAGCAATTCCCATAAATCCTTATGTCTGATGTTATCCATGCCATTATTCCTCCCAGTAGGGTCTTTTATCTAACATCGGATCCAAGCTGGCAACTTTAGCTTAGACAGCTCCAAGGCTCAAGCTCCTTCATTTCCCATAAACCACTGCTGCCCTCTAACCCTGAGATCTCTTTTGATGCGTTCTGCTACAGACTTTATCCTTGGCTCTTGCTCAAGTAGCTCCCTTAAATGACCTAGTTTTTGGCCAGTGTAGTTTGTTTTCCCCTCTTGTATATTAGGTGTTTGGCACCTTTTTTTCTTCTTCAGCTTATTTTTAGTCTTCTGGTTCTTTTTAGAGTAGTGTTTGTGCTTGTGTGTTTTAGTTATGTCTGAGAAACCCTCCGAGTTTAAGAAGTGCTCTTCGTGTGGTCGGAAGATGCCCAATTCTGACTCGCATGAGGAGTGCTAATATTGTTTAGGGGCTCCTCACCTGGAGGTTGTTTGTGCCCCATTCAATCCCTGGGTTTTGGCAGAGCACCACAATAAATTATTACTAAAAGGTATGGTGCAGGGGGGTCCTTATGTTTCCCCCTTCAAGGCCTCCTCTTCTGATCCCAAATGGAAGGCCCCTCCTATTTCTTCGGGGGCTTCTTCTTTCAAGAAACCTAGGCTGTCAGATCCTAGATCTCCGGATCCGACCCCAGCCCAGGTTATATTGGATCTGAGATTTTTGGATCCTAGGCCTTTGGGTCCTTCTACTGTATCCAGGGCCTCCTCGGATCGGAGGCTCTCTGATCCGGTCAAGATCAAACCAGCCTCAGATCCAAGCAGTTCATCAGATCCAATTGCTTCTACTTCTCGACCTTCAGATCTGACAGGCTTGTCAGGTCCTCCTGTATTTTTAGAGGATTCAGCTTCACCTGGATCCTTCAGGCATTTGTTACAGTTGGTCCCTAGACCTCGGAGCTGAACTCCAGAAATTGGACACAGATAGTCAGAGTCCAAGTTTGGATCCCCAGCTAAGTCCACCCACTTGTCCACTTCCTCCAGATCTTCCAGGAGATTGTTACCATCGGATATGGACAGGATAATGAGGAGCTTCCTCAAAGCCCAGATAGAGATGGGGCTTCTGCCATTCCCAGCCCACCTTGCCAGAGGAGCCTCTCCACTCCCAGGTCACCATTCTCCTCTTCCAACTCCAGGGGCCTTGGAATCTCAGAACTTCGGAACCCAGAAACTCAAGGCAAGATCTCGACAGTTTCGAGTCTACCCTTTTTTTCAACTCCATCTGGGTTCCTGGCCTGCTCTGTTTCTCTACCCTCGGATCAGAGTGGACCCAATGCTGGAGTGGTCCGCACCAACTCCCTGGGGATGGGGTCTTGTCCAGGCCTTTTGGACAGATCCCAACCCCTGGGGGCCTCAGGCCTTGACGGCTCAGGACCAGCATCGTCTGGGGGCCGCTGGGCTGTGTCAGAATCCATTCCTCCTTTCTGGGTGGCTTTGCCCTCCAGGAATAGGGGAGACCTCTTCCAGCCCATCAGCCTTCAGGGTGGTAGAGAGGACATCTCCTGGAGTGGAGCATCATCTAGTGCTCCTCTGTGTCCACCCCCTTCCCTTCTCTACCTTGGGTGACGAGGCCTCGCATCCTGTCCAGGGTCAGCCCTCCCATACTAGCCTTCAGGGGCTTCATCCCCTCACGGGTTACCCGCATCTTCCGAGTCCTCCCTGGAAGCCCCCACAGAGGAGGGATCTCGAAAGAGAATGTGCAAGAGGAGAGACTTGGACTCACCCATCGAGTCCCTCACAGAGGACACGGACCTCGATGAAGGAGACTGGTCCCCCAGATCTCTGCCCAGCAATATCTCCTTTGGGGACATCCTGGAGATCTTTGGGCAAAAGGGCAGATGGTCTCCCCAACCCCCATCTTTAGAGGAGTCCATGTTCCTGAAGGCTTTCGGGATGGGCCCATCTACTTCCTGGGTGTCCCTGGTGGATCTTATCGCCAGCGGGGCTTGGAAGGAACTCTACACTGTGGAACCAGTACCCAAGTGAGCCGACAAGTTCCTTAGTCCTCCTGTGGACCAACCTTTCTGGAACAATGGATTCCCAGTCAATGCCATTGTGGTTGCCATTGCCACCAAAAAGGAGTTGATACAGCAGAGCTCCACAGTCCATCCCCTGAACAGGGAGTCTCAGGTGATTGACCGGCATGAGAAGTGTATGTTTGCCTCAGCTACCTTTGGACTGAGGGCAGTTAATTACCTGGCACACTTCACCCGCCATCAAAGAACTCACAACTTCCCTTACAGTGTTGTTGCCACAGGAGGACCTCAAGAAGGTGTCTCCGAAGCTGTCTACTCTGACGTTGCTCGCTAATTCCTTGATGAGGTTAATTTCCAATGCAGTGGAAGCTACTTCTTGAGCTTCAGATACTGGCATAGCTATAAGGTGGCCTGCTTGGTTGAGTATGCTGGTTTGCGGAGGGCTTCAAAGCATCTTTACCAACGCTCCCTTTGACGAATCCACCCTCTTTGGACCTTCTGTGAAAGACACACTAACCCATAGAGAGCAGGAAGGGAAGACCTTGTCCGCAGTTGGGATCAAGTTTTCTACTCCTCAGAGGTTGTTTTCCAAGACCAAGTGAAGACCTAAGAAGATGTGGTTCTGGAGGTCACAGTCTTTTTTCCAAGATCCTCCTGATGATTCTTCTTCCACAGGCAGGAGGAGAGGATTCAGCAGCACACACCACCATAGAGGCAGGAGGCCCACAAAATCAGGGGTCCAGGGAACCTTTCTCTGAGCAGCCCTTTCAGCACTATTGAGGCATTGACCATACTATCCTGCCCTGGAGGCAGTTGGGGGTTGTCTTTCCCTTCACCCACTAGCCTGAACAAGCATTACCTCCAATCAGTGGGTGTTGGACATCGTTTCCAGGGGTTATTTAATTTCCTTTTTTCAACCCCCTCCAATACGAAGATATCTCCCTGACATACCACCCTGCCAGAGGGAGTTAGCTTTCAAGGAAGTTCAACAACTTCAAATAACAAAAGTAATAGAATTGATACCAAGCTAGGGACATTTCCATGTAACAATTGTTCTCAGTGTAGGTTTATTTTGCCTATGAGCAGTTTTTTTTCTTTGAGCACAACAATTTCTTATACACTCCAAAGGGTAGATATTCCTGTAACACAGGAGGATTGGTCTATGCAGCCATTTGTTCTACATGCAAATCCTTCTATATAGGGAAAACTATTCAAAGGTTAGCTAGTAGGATTAGAGAACATACAACTGCTATTAAAAAGAAAGACCTAAATAATGCATTAGCAAGACATTCTCTCAGCTGCCCGGATTTTAAAATATTTCAGTTTATGGTGCTAGAAAAGGTGAATAGAGGAAGACTTATTGACATATTTAATGCACATCTTGAATTTTTAGAACTCAAGTGGCAGATTATTTTAAGGGCTGATGTCACATCTGGCATCAATGAAAACATTTCTATTAAGTGTTTTTTAAAGTTCAAAAATGCTTAATATATGTATTTAGTCACTTTATAAATATTCAGTTTTTTAAGATTTTTTGTAGTCTTTGTTAATGCTCATCATATATTTTTTTAGAACATATTTTTCACACAAAGTAACACTTGTGCATAATGTTCATTGTATGTTTAAGTATTTAAATTAGTATATTAAGAGTTAAGAATATGGTTGGTTTATTGATTGATTTTTACAATTGATGACCGTATAAATGTGTAAATGCTGTGAGTTCTGGTTGTTTCTGAGGAAGTTCTGGATTAATCGAATGAAAGTGCTAAACTATTTGTGTCCTAGAGTCGTATTTGTTGTTTTTATAGTTGCAAAATCGAGTTTTGTTTGTTTTTTGTGTTTAAGCACCTTTGGTTCTTTCTTATATGACTCGTGGGCTAATGTTCACGTACGGAATTTGCCATTTCTGTTTTGCTCCATTGAGTTTTTGATGTTTATCTCCAGTTCCTGAGACGTTTCTTTTGGGACTCTGGCTGTAAAAGAACATTCCCATACATCATATTTGGAGTGGTTACTAGTGGTGTAATATTTCCCTGGTGGCCTGTGGAGAATTCCTGGCTTTTTTTTTTTGCGTGACTGCGTACTGTACTTATTTACAGAAGGATGGAAACAGATGGGGAAGTCAGCAACCTCATCATTCATCCGACACCTGGAGGAGTGGCCAAGCTGACTAAGAATTTAGC
Organism: Protopterus annectens; assembly: GCF_019279795.1. Lineage (NCBI taxonomy): Eukaryota > Metazoa > Chordata > Ceratodontiformes > Protopteridae > Protopterus > Protopterus annectens. Next base: position 388,313,638 of record NC_056736.1, read on the forward strand.
TGATGTCATCGAAGAAGCACAAGCAGTACTTTAGCTTAGAGGGAATTTCGGAGCCTTGCAACAAAGAAGCAAAAGTTCCGTTGATTTTTCTTCATCTTCGGATGAAAGTACAGTTATTGCTGCAAACACCAACGGTTCCAGGCAGACTATTTCCAAGTTTCTGCAAGACGTCCCCAATCCATTCACTGACTTTGACATGCTAGGACAAATGACAAGGTCTGTGCATTCCCATTACATGTACTTTGATTTTAAAGCGTGCTTTTACAAACTTGAGAAACAAGTGGTCAAGCTAAAAAGTTTGACATTAGAAAATCATTACCTGAGTAAATGTGTGTAGTTGAAAGTAGTGCCGTTAGGACTAAGAGTGTATACATTTCCGAACGGCATTTCTTTAAAGGACAAAATTTACAAAAATATTAAAGATATATACAACAAAGCAGGTCTTGAAGTACTTAAAGCACTTATTAGGTGGAATGGAGAAGAAATACTGGCACTAAAAGATCATATAAAAAACATGGATGTGAAATAAAACAAACATCCAGACCATCGGGCCTTCCAATACTTATACCACAATTTATTTGAAAAATGTGAGAGACTTGTTGATAATATTACCAACAAGAAAAAAAAAAGTTAATGAGGAATTTAAAAGCTACCAGCTTGGTCAAGCTTTTCTAATTAAAAAGAAACCATACAAATCTAATCATGCTGATTCCAGCAACCCTCATTGTAAGCATTTTGGGGACAGACATCTGGATAGACTAGATTCATTTTACTCCTCTGAGACTGAGACAGAACATTATACACACAGATTCAGAGGAACCACAAAGAGACATTTTCAGTCAATCCAGTGAAACTAGTGTCTTCTCCCCCTCCCCCCTCTTTTTTTACACCAGCAACAGAAATGAACAGCCTGCCTCCCAACCAGGAGGCTTTCACAGGAGTCACAAAGAAGAAAGGGAAAAACAAAGGATGCTAGAAAAAGAATGTCATGTTTACAATTTAAGTAATAGAGTTTTTTTCTTGTACCTAATTGAAATTATTGTCAAAAGGTTTTTCTTTTCTACCAGCGAATAGAGCTCCATTGGTTCACACCATTTTAAATTTTAAACTATACATGAGAAAGTTAAATTTGAAATATATTCTGAATGAAGTGGATATTAATGAACACAGGTTTGGAAGAAACATCACTTACAATCCCACATTAGTACATACTTTTAAATGTTTTTTCCTCCATGTTGAAACAGAGTTACTCAAATTATTAAAGGATACAAGCAAGTGGTCCAAATATCAGTATTGCAATCTGAGCAAGGATAAAATCACAGCACTTAGAAAATTAGGCAGGTACAATGATATTAGTTACATGAAAGTCGACAAAGGACAAGGCGTAGTTATAATGGAAAGTAGCAAATACATTGAAGCTATGCACAATCTTTTAAATGACACTACCAGTTATAAAAACATATCCAAAGACTATGTTAGACACAGTTATAAAAATGTAAATCTCAGTTTACTAGACATGTTACATCAAGGATATATTGACTTAGATTTATTTGAATTTTGTATGGTAGAAGAATCCCAATTAGGGTATTTATTCGGTATACCTAAGATTCACAAAAATGTAGTACAGACGCTATTTAGGCCTTTTACAAAAGATACATGATTTATTTATTATTTGGTCTAGTGACACGGATACCCTGAATGATTTTTTGAGGGAAATAAACAACAGTATCCACTGGCTTGATTTCACACTGGGTGAAGTAGGTTGTTCAGTACACTTTTTAGGATGTTCTTCATCTCACTGGCGCAGGAGGCAAAGAGTCTGGATTAAGGGAAGCCTCAGAGAAAACGTCTTGAACAACATCCAAAACAGGAGGTATAGCCAAGGGCCTATGCTGTGGTAAAAACAAAAATTCCCTAAGCCTCTTCCTGGAATCTGAGAAAATCCTGACCTTCCTATTTACAATGCTCCCTCATGGAATGCAGGGTTTCTGAAAAAGAAAAATCCTCTGGAGGAGAAGCAGAAGGAGTGGAATCCTCTGCGTCTGAATCAGAATAAGGAAGAAAATCCTGAATGTCTTCAGCCGAAGACTCTGAGTAATCTGAAGCCTGCTCCATACTTTCCATTTCTGGCTCCACCCTAGGCCTCTTATCAGGAGGGGGCATATAACCCCTGATTAAAGTAATTAAATCTTCCGCCATTTTAAGCATGTGTTTTTTAGGCACAGAACCTGCAGAACTAGGACTGACACCCGTGGAAGGCAAACCAGGCCTGCCTTTGGAAGGCACCTTAGAGACAAAAGGAGAAGGCCTAACCACCCTAGGCAAAGAAGGGAGAACAGTAACCTGAGAGGCCCCCTCAGCCTGACCTGACTCCTGAGAAACCACATCTTGCAAAACCAACGTCTCCCCCTGAGACTCAGTTGAAACTTCGGCCGGATCAACCGAATCCACTATGGTGTCTAAAGAACCGGCGTCCAGAATGGACGAGTCATCCTGTTTGGACTTTAAAGACTTATCTTTGCGCTTCTTCGCGGTAGCGGGCGTCGGAGGATCCGACGGCATATTGTAATTACACCGCTTACCGAAGACAAGCCTAGCACAATCTAACCGACGTTTAATGGTGCGCTTATTAAACCTAGCACAAAAGCGACACCCTACTACGTCGTGCTCAGGTCCCAAACAAGGAATACAAAGAGAGTGGTAATCCCTATGCGGTATCTGTTTCCCACAAGAAATACAATTATTCACTTTTTCTGACATCCGGAAGTAACTGAGGCAAGAAAAAACAAAAATAATCCCCAACGGGGTACTTAGCCCAACTTGGTATCGGTCTGAAACTCAGAATACGACAATTTCAGAACGCCGAACGGCACTTGCAAACGCTGCTTCTGCTTCGGACCATGTGGCAAAAAAGACTGAGGAAATGACGTCGGTCATGCACTTTAATACCTTGATGCTCTGACGTCAGATCTGAGCGCCCATGACCGACGTCAGCCTAATACTTTGGTATTCGGGCCAACCGAGGACAGCGGACTACCCATAAGTTATGACTGCAGCAATGTGGATCTTCGAACATCTACATTTATGGTAGGTACAAAACTGTACTTTTAAAGGTAGAAATCAATGTCAAAGACAGAAGTTTTTCCAGTAACATCTATAGGAAGAACACATTCAGTAACAATTATTTACATTTCAATAGTTTTTACCCAGCTCACATGACATTGAATGTGTTTCGAGGACAGGTCGTCAGACTTAGTCGGTTGATTACTGATGATAAAATGTTTCTAGAAGAAACTAATAAAATCATTGAACTTTCTTAGAAAGAGGATATCCTTTTCAACAACTAGTGACCATTACAGATGAAGTTAAAAAACAGACACAAATATTTTTTTCCTATTATTAAAAGTGGTTTCAACACAAACAGGACTGCAGAAGAGAAAAGTTTCAGTTGTGTTTTTCTAGTCCCTTTGAGTATAGAAGGCAACAAAATCAAACGTGTGATCAATATTGACTGGAAAATTTTATTAGGTAATCAAGAACTCTAAAATTATTGGGCACAAGCCCAAATTTATTTATAAGAAAACTAGAAATTTGAAACAATTTCTCAAAATGTGTCAAATAACAAAAGTAATAGAAATGATACCAATCTAGGAACATTTCCATGTAACAATTGTTCTCAGTGCAGGTTTATTTTGCCTACGAAAAGTTTTTTCTTTGAGCACAATTTCTTATACACTGCAAATGGTAGATATACCTGTAACACAGTAGGATTAGTTTATGCAGCAATTTGTTCTACATGCAGATCCTTCTATATAGGGAAAACTATTTTAAAGTTAGCTAGTATGATCAGGGAACATGTAACCGTTATTAAAAAGGACCTAAATAATGCACTAGCAAGACATTCTCTCATCTGTCCGGATTTAAAAAAAAATCAGTTTATGGTGCTAGAAAAGATGACTAAAGGAAGATTTATTGGCATATTTAATGCATATCTTGAATTTTTAGAACTCAAATGGCAGATTATTTTAAGGGCTGATATCACACCTGGCATCAATGAAAAAAATTCTATTAAGTATTTTTTAAAGTTCAGAAATGCTTAATATATGTACTTAGTCACTTTATAAATATTCATTTTTTAAAGACTTTTTATATTCTTTGTTAATGCTCCTCATATATTTTTTTTAGAAAATATTTTCCACACATAGTAACTTGTGCATAATGTTCATTGTACGTTTAAGTATTTAAATTAGTACATTGAGAGTTAAGAATATTATTGGTTTATTGATTAATATTTACAATTGATGACAATATAAATGTGTAAATGCTGTGAGTTCTGGTTGTTTCTGAGGAAGTTCTGTATTAAACGAATGAAAGTGCTAAACTGTTTGTGTCCTAGAGTCGTATTTGTTGTTTTTGAAGTTCAACAACTTCTTCAAAAATTAGCCTTCCAGGAGGTCCCAGCAGTGCAAAGAGGATCCGGAACTTAATTTCACTTCTTTTTAGTGCCAGAAAAGATGGGGGAAACTGTGTCCTATTCTGGACCTCAGCGAGTTGAATCTTTCAGTCAAGAAGTCCAAGTTCTGAATGGTCACTGTTCAATCCATTCTGCCTCTCTTATACAAGGACGACTGGATATGCTCAGTGGATCTCCAGGATGCCTACTATCACATCAAGATAAACAGGGGGGTTCAAGGAGGCACCTTCACTTTTGATTAGGAGCCAATCATTTACCAGTTCAGAGCCCTTCCCTTTGGACTCACCACAGTCCCCCTGGGTATTTAACAAATGTATGACAGTGGCGGCAACTCACCTGAGGCTGCAGGGATTCCAGGCGTTTCCGTACTTCGACAATTGGCTCCTCACGGCACCCACAATTAATCAACTGTCGCAAGTGATCCGATATGTCCTACTCCTGTTCAGCCAATTGGGGATAACAGTGAACCTCTCAAAGTCAGATCTGGTTCCGACATAAAAATTAGAGTTCTTAGGAGTCCATCTAGACTCCGTTTCAGAGATTGCAGCATTACCTCCTCCCAGAGTACAGCTGATCTGGAAGCAGGTCATGCAAGTCTTCAGTCTTTCAAATCCTCCAGTACACTTGATTTTTCAGACCATAGGATCCATGGCTGCGGCATTACAGCTTGTGCCATTGGACAAGGTACTATATGCAAGTTCTACAGTGGACCTTAGCAGTTTAGTGGTCCATTCTGTCTCAACCTATGTTCATGTCCATAAAATTGATGCCAGTGTGTAGATAGCACCTCCTTTGATGGCTTCAGTCTCAGGATCTCTTTCTAGGCTGGCCTTTTTCACTCCCTCCACCCAAGGCCACTGTGACAATGGACCCTTCCCTGTTGGGGGGGCATTTCTAGGGGAGAACAGTTCATGGCATGTGGTCCCCCATAGAGACCAAATTGCACATAAACATCTTAGAGATGAGAGCAGTCCTACTAACACTGCAAGCCTTTCAGGATTGCCTCCCTTTGGGGATGGCTGTAATTCAGACAGACAGCATGGCAGTGGTCTGGTAAATCAAGAAACAGGGGAGGAACATGATCTTTCCCCATTGTGCAGAGCTTTCTACTTGCAATACATATACCTGGGGACTCCAACATGTTGGCCGACACACTCAGCAGAACTATATTGACTCCTCACAAGTAGTCCCTCAATCCAGTGGTGGCAAAGCAGATCTTCGATCGTTGGGGTCAAGCATGCTGCAATCTCTTTGCCGACCCTATGAACAACAAATGCAGCATGTACGTTGCCCTGATGTCCCCACCTGGAGAGTCACCAAGGGATGCTCTAGTCCGCGATTGGCCTCCAGATCTCCTCTACACTTACCCTCCTATTCCTCTTATCTCCAAAGTTTTGCAGAAAATGTGATGCCGGAGGACATCCCTGATCCTCATTGCCTCTTTCTGGCCTTGTCAGCTGTAGCTTCCCTTCCTAAGGTCTCATCTGAAGTTATCCCCCTTGGATATTGGATCTCCTCCAGGATCTCATCTCCCATTCTTTGGGGCTTCCTCTTCCCAAACTTCGGACCCTTCATCTTACCACATGGTTTCTCCTATTTCAGTGATTTTGAAGTCGTCCAAGCTAGCTCCCCCATCAAGAATATTATCCTAGCCTCCCCAAAACCTTCCACCAGAAAAGTTTATAGTAGCAAATGAAAAAGGTTTTCTGTCTGGGCTAAGAGCAGGAATCTGTACCCTTTATCTGCTTTTGTGCCAGATATTCTCTTGTTCTTGTCCTCAGCTTTTCAGGAAGGAGCAAGTTTTTTTACTATAAAGCTTCAGTTGGCTGTGATTTCCAATTTTCATGAGAGTAGGGAACCTGCACTGTGTAAAGCCTTCATGAAAGGTGTTTTCCTTCCAAGACCACCCATTAAGGATCCCCCTCCTCTTTGGGATCTAATCTTAGTGCTGCAATCTCTGACTCAGAGATCATTTGAACCCTCAAGTTCGTGCAGATGTTCATCATGTTACCCTGCTGCAGTCATCACACTTGGGTTATCCTGCCGTCAGGCGGTCCCGCAGTCGGCCCGAATTCCAAAGTCTTGGTCCGGCATCGGTTGCTGTCGCTTCTTCCCTGACGTCAGTGCGCCAGAGGTATATAAGAGGCTTCCGACGCCATTTTCTCCAGTCTTTCTTGCCACGCGGTGCCCGAAGCAGAAGCAGTTTGCAAGTGCCGGTCGGCCGACACCTGAGATTTTCAAATCGAGTTTCAGTCCAAAGTCTTCAAAGCTAAGTACCCCATTGGGGAACCTTTTCTTGCCTCAGTCCGATGTCAGAAAAAGTTAATAATTGCATTTCTTGTGGGAAGCAAATACCTCATAAGGACTTTCATTCTTATTGTATACCTTGCCTAGGCCCAGACCACAACGTCACTGGTTGTCGGTTTTGTGCTAGGTTCAATAAGCGAACTATAAAGCACCGCTTTGATTTCGCACGACACTACTTCGGTAGGAAATTTAATTACACTATGCCGTCGGAGCAACCGACTACCGGCGTGCATAAAAAATGCAAAGATAAAGACCGGCAGCCTAAATCCAAGCCAGACTCCGAGGCCTCGGCTGGGCCGGTCGCCAGTTCTCCGGTTTTCAGTGAGGCGCCTACGCAGCCGCTGACTACCGCAGAATTGGAATCCCAGACTGCTTTGGATTCTCTAGCAGAGAGTTCTAGGCTGACGCAGCCTTTTTCTTTAGGCCCTACCGACGACATTGCAGAAGGAGAAGCCGGTGCTGTAGAAACACCTTCGGTTTCAGAAGGTGTCTTCATACAGACTACTCTCACCATAAAATCTTATGCTAAGCTTAAGGCTCCTCTAAAACCAAAAAAGATTGCACTTCAGTCTCCAGTTCAAGGCCCCATGCCTAGGAAACAGATGCTTAAAATGGCTGAAGATTTGATTTCTTTGATCAGGGGTTCCCAACCCCCCCCCCCCCCGACAAAAGGCCTAGACAAGAGGAGGATTATGCCTCCTCTGATCAAGTGTCTATTTCCTCAGGCTCCTTGGAGGAACAGGATTTCTCCTTTCCCCCTTATAAAGATTCTGATGCTGAAGATTCCATTCCCTCAGCTTCTCCCCCTGAAGATTATTCCTTTGGGGAAACCTTACATACCATGAGGGAACATTTCCACTGGGAAGGTCAGGACTACTCCGACTCAAAGAAAAGGCTCCGAGAGTTTCTTTTACTCCCCCAGCACAGACCTCTTGCTATCCCCCCAGTTTTAGACATTGTGGATGATGTTTACTTAGAATCTAGTCTAAATCCAGATTCTCTGCCTCCAGCTCCAGCCAAGCCAGATAGATACTATAGAGTGACTGACTCACACAAATTCCTTTACAAAAGCCCTGTTGCTGATCCAGAGACAATCTCCCAGGGTCCCAAAGTGGCTAAGGCTTCTATGGCTAAAAATCCTATACCCTCTGAAAGGGACTCCAGAGCACTAGATAGGTGGGGGAAGAAGGTTTACACCTCAGCTACTCTAGCTATGAGAGCACTAAATTGTCAATTTCACATGCTTAAATACCAACAATTCCTAATGTCTCAAATAAAACAAAAGATAAGCACGCACCCTCAACAGTCTGAATTCAAGAAAATGCAGGATATGTTGCATGCAGCTGAACAGGTGGGCAAACATACTTTACAATGTGGATTTGATTCCTTGGAAGCTTCCTGTAGAGCAGCTGTTACTGGGTCTGTTATACGTAGGCATGCTTGGCTAAAGGAACAAACTCTGCCTGATCATGTTAAAGCAAAGTTACTAGATGCACCCTTACAACAGGATGTCTTATTTGGGGCTAAAGCAGAAGAGGTTTTGAAGAAAATGGAGGATAAGGCAAAATGTATGCAGACGGTCAAAGATTTCTTACAGGTACAACCCCCACGCTTCAGCAGAAACTGGCCAACAAAAAATTGGTCCTTTCCAACTTCTGACACACCACAGAGGGGTAAATACAGGCGCCCAAGTGGCAGAGGACAAGCACAAATCCCTTACAAACCTCGCCAATGGGGCACTGCAACACAGAAGGGAGGAGAAGACGGGTTCCAAACTACTAGAAGGCAAACACAATGACTTAACCCTCAAACTGCCAAGCAAAACTCTCCTGGCAGCTCCCTTGGGAGGAAAATTAGCACTTTTTGCAGACAACTGGCGTATCGTCACAAAAGACAAATGGGTCCTAGACATTATCTCACAAGGATACAGATTCCATTTCCACTCCTTGCCAAGGATAAAAGGAATGCCAGACCTGCCACAAAATCAATGGGCAGAGGCACAAAAACAAATTACAGCTCTCATGGACATGAGAGCCATTCAACTGGTACCTACACAGGAGCAAGGCCAAGGATTTTACTCAAGGCCCTTTCTAGTCCCCAGAAAGGACAATGCTTGGAGACCCATACTGGACCTTTCAATTCTAAATACCTTCTTGGCAAGTACCCAAATTCAAGATGCTAACACTACAGCGGCTTATTCCCATGTTGGGCAAGAAAGCTTGGCTAGTAACGTTGGTCCTCAAGGAGGCATACCTGCATGTCCCTATCAGACAAAATTGCAGAAGATACCTCCGTTTTATTGCAATTTCAACCCATTACCAATTCTCTGCACTGCCCTTTGGCTTATCTACTGCACCCAGGGTCTTCACAAAATGCCTGACACCAGTAATTGCATACTGCAGACAAAGAGGAATTCAAATATATCCATACCTGGACGACTTCTTCATCCAAGCAGAAAGCAAGGACATTCTCTTACAACATCTGGCTTTTGTAAAACATCTTTTAAGTTGCCTAGGGTACACAGTAAACGAAAAGAAATCAGAACTAGTGCCCTCACAAAATGACATTCCTGGGTGCCAGCTTGAATACAACGGCCCAGATGGCTTATCTGACGCCAGACAAACAACTACAACTGACTCAATACTTCCAAACAATGGCAACAAAGACCTAACTCCCTGCAAGAAAAATTCTGCAGGCCTTGGGTTTCATGGCATCTTGCATACTACTAATACCATTTGCAAAACTGCATATGAGGAAATTACAATGGTACCTAAAAAGCGTATGGACTCAACACAGCCACAGCTTGGAAACAATGATACCTCTCATTCCCTGCCTTCAACAGGAGTTTCTATGGTGGTCACAAGCATGTCATCTCATCAAGGGTCAGCCTTTCACCTTACCCCCAGCCAGGCAAATTATGACAACAGAAGCATCGGACTATGCCTGGGGGACACACATGGCAGGACGATGCGTTCAAGGCATATGGATTGCAGATCAAAGAAATCTGCACATCAATCAAAAAGAAATGCTCGCTGTACAGAATGCCCTGACAGCCTTCAAGGACCTCTTACATCCAGGACAGCTTATAATAAGGACAGACAACACCACAGTAATGTGGTACATAAACAAACAAGGGGGTACACACTCCTACCCTCTATGCAGGCAAGCAATGACCTTGTGGAACACAGCACTGGCGTACCAAGTTCAATTACAAGCTCAATTCCTGCCAGGAAAAAAGAACACATTGGCAGACGACCTAAGCAGAAACATCAAGGATCCCCACGAGTGGAAACTGGATCCACAAGTATTTGCAATGATAACTCAAAAATGGGGGCTCCCAGACATAGACCTGTTTGCCAGCCCCCAAAACTATCAGCTACCAAAATTTTGCACAAGGACATTTCACCCTCAAGCTTGGAAAGTGGACGCACTCTCATTCAGTTGGAAAATGCTGACAGTATATGCCTTCCCTCCATTGCCCCTTCTCACAAAGGTGCTGCTGAAAGTCAGGATGGACAGACCCCGAATGATACTCATTCCCCAGACTGGCCACGCTAGCACTGGTACCCACTATTAAGGAATATGGCTCAGGGCCCACCATGGATTTTACCACAAATTACTCATCTACTCACACAGCAAGACAGTCAGATTCTACACAGCCAGCTCAAAATCTTAAATATGGCTGCATGGCAAATCCCCTAAGCAACTAGCCAGCTCCTCTTTCACAAGCTGTTATGGATGTAATTCTGGAGGCCAGGAGGCCCAGCACCAGGAAAGCCTACTCAGACAAATGGAAAAGTTTTTGCGCCTGGAACCAAGCTAAAGGCCAAAATACCCTTCAGCCGGACATACCTCAGATTCTACAATATCTAATCGAAATGTTACACAAAGGGCTTTCTTTTTCATCTATTAAGATCCGCGCCTCAGCTATTTCAGCTCACTACAACACGGATCCTCCCTTATTTTCACATCCACTTCTAAGGCAGTTTCTCAGAGGGGCCAAAAACATTAGGCCTCCCAGGAGAGCACCAACACCAACTTGGGACCTCAATTTCGTTCTGGAAAAACTTACATTACCTCCTTTTGAGCCAGCTTTCTCAAAAGTTTATATCATGGAAGACTGTCCTGCTGCTAGCGATTACTTCAGCCAGAAGAGTCTCAGAGCTTCAGGCACTTATGGCAGTAGAGCCTTTCCTCATTTTTCATCAAGACAGAGTTTCTCTACGAACTAACCCCTCATGTAAGCGTGTTCAGTCTCGCCGTTTGTTCTTACCCATGGGTTCGGAGCCGATCCTCGGCTCCAAGTCGGCCGAATTGCAAAGCTCTGAATCTTAGAGAAGCTCGAGACCAGCCCATATCCCACAATCCTCCCTGCCATTACTCAGATCTAGTTTGCCGCTGCAACAGATCGGATCAAGGAGAGCTCGGACCAGATAGAGAAGTGAGTTGTTATTACTATTTTCAGATAAGATACTGATTTTTTTTCTGAGATTACCTTATAGTTATTAGATTATTATAGAAGTGCTGTGTGTGTGTGTTTTTATATATATATATATATATATATATATATATATATACACATAATACACATACATACACCCTTTTTTTTCTTCAGGCACCCTTTGTGGCCTAACCCTTTTTCTTTGGGTGTGGTTTTTGTGAGTGTCTTCTTTATATAGCCTTTTCCATATATATATATATATATATATATATATATATATATATATATATATATATATATATATTCTTATAGGATTAGTATTTTTTTCTATACTCATAGTTATTGTTGTTATATTGTACTATGTCAGAAAAAGCTAAATCTGGCTTTAAAAGATGTCAGTGTGGGCAGAAAATATCTATTACTGACAATCATGCTTCCTGCGTCTACTGTCTTGGCCCTCTCCATCTCCAAGAGGATTGCTCTATTTGCCATTCCTTTAGCGGGAGGGTCATGACAGATAGACGCAGGAAGCTCATAGACAGAGGATTGCTGAAGCCTGCCTTTCAAGAGGCTTTGGACAAGTCGGATCAGGCTTCTAAATCCTCGAAGGGGTCGAAGATGTCGGAGCCCATGTCATCGGCTCCGAGTTCATCTTCTCGGGTTCGTTCGCCAGTTCCACAGATCTCGGGGCCAAGCGTCGAACATTTATCTTTTCCTGAGCCCCAGATCTTGGAACCGGTGTCGGAACTGCCACCACTGTCCATTCTTCGGTCGATGCCATCTTCGGCTCCTTCGACCCGTTCTTCCAGACCCTTGTCTGAGACAGATGTGGATCGTGTCGTGCAGAAACTCATGGAAAACACGGCCCTTTCCAAGTTAATTGCAGTTTCCTCCCAGTTGGTGTCGAAACTAGAAGGCCTCCCCATATCTCCAACGGGTCCTCCTTCAAGACCCATCCAGATCTCGGAGCCGGGAGAAGATGACCTGATAATAGTGGAGCCCTCGGTGCCGAAACCGTCCATTGCACGATCGACACCTTTGACTTCGACTCCTTCGGAACCGTTAGGGGAGTCGTAGAGCCGACGGTCTTTGCTCGGTTCCGGGACCGAGAGTCGTACAGACCCGTCGGTACTGACTCTCCCTCTCGGGGCCTCGGCACAGACTGGCTCGGCTCCGTCCTCGGGGTCGGAGCCCACGGCACCTGGTTCTGGGATGCTTCCGTGTTCTTCGGAACTGGAGGAGCCCTCGGCCAGGGGTTTGGGGGCCTTTGACCTTATGAGGAAGGTATTGTCTGCACAGACAACCACATCATCAGGGGAATCTTCTCCTTCCCCAAAAGGGCCACTTTCTGTTTCTGCTCCCACGATCCATCCCAAGCGTCGAGCCCAATTGCCTCAGCCACCCCCAGAGGGTTCCCCCTGTTCCTTGGAGGCCTCACCAGAAGCCCCCTCTGATGAGGTCCCAAGGAAACGGTTGTGCAAGAGGAGGCACATAGATTCCCCACAGGAATCTCTAACGTCTGACACCGACTTGGATGAGGCAGAGGGGTCCCCCAAATCACCCTCGGAGGATGTGTCATTTGCAGACATCCTGGAGATCTTGAAACAGAGGGGTGATTGGCAGTCCCTAGCCCCCCCTGAGGACGAGACGGTGCTGCTGAAGGCTTTTGGGGCCTCAACCTTCTACCTCCTGGGTGACTCCGCCCTTCGATGAATTAATGGATTTGATTGCTCAAAGGGCATGGGAGACACCTGACACAGTGGAACCAGTCCCTAGGAAACCAAACAAGTTCATCACTGCCCCCCAAGATAAATCTTATCTCACCAAGGGAGTCCCTGTCGACGCTATGGTGGTGGCGGCAGCCACGAAAAAGGAGATGTCTGAGTCTTCCTCATCTGTTCATCCTCCTAATAAGGATTCTAGGACTATGGGCAGATATGGGAAGCGCATTTTTAGTTCAGCGACTTTTTCCATGCGTTCGCTAAACTACCCGACCCATTTCACATGTTTGTAGAGGGATCTCATCAAGGAGCTGGCAGATACCCTCCAGGGTAATACAGATGCTGCTGTTTCAGAAAAGGTAACAGCACAACTTAACACCCTCACCTCCATAGTAAACTCATCCATGAGGCTCATCTCGTATGCAGCCGAGGGATCGAGTAGAGCTGCAGCTTCAGCGATTGCTCTTCGAAGACAATCATGGATGCGGCTGTGCTCCTTTGCGGAAACCTTCAAGTCTTCCTTTGACAATGCCCCTTTTGATGGTGCCACACTTTTCGGGCCCAAGGTTAAGGAGACTCTCACTCAGTGCGAGCAAGAGGGAAAGACCCGGTCTGCTGTCGGGGCCCGTTTTACCGCTCCTACTAGACCGTACCCCAAAGGGCAACGAGGCGGAAAAATGTGGTTCCGTAAGAATCCGGGATCTTTCCAGACCACACAGAGTGATACTCCCTCCAGAGGCAGAGGAGGGGGTAGAAATGGAAGACGCTGCCCCGGCGGCAGAGGGGGTCCGCATAACCAAGGCGACAGGGATTTCGTCCCTGGGAAGCCTTTCCAGCACTCCTCCTGAAGGGAGGCCCGGCTGTCCTGCTCTGGAGGCAGTCAGGGGTCGCTTAGCTTTATACCCACTGGCCTGGCTAAACATTACTTCAGATTCTTGGGTAAAAAGCATTATAACCAGAGGGTACAAAATCCCCTTCATTTCAACACCACCTCTACAAAGAAAGTTTCCAGACGTGCCACCCCGTCTGCGAAAGCTAGCAGCTGTAGAAATTTCAAAGCTGCTCGAAAACAGAGTCATCCAACCAGTCCCGGCGGACCAAAGAGAATTCGGAACTTACTCAAGGTTCTTTTTAGTTCCAAAAAAGACAGGGGACTGGAGACCGATCTTAGATCTCAGCCATCTCAACAACTTCGTGAAGAAGGAAAAGTTCCGGATGGTCACGCTTCAATCGATCCTTCCATTCTTACAGAAGGACGATTGGATGTGCTCTATAGATCTCAAAGACGCGTACTACCACATCAAAATGGCCAGACCATCCAGAGATCACCTGCGCTTCCGGCTGGGAGCCAGTCACTTTCAGTTTCAAGCTCTGCCCTTTGGACTCACCTCAGCCCCCAGGGTATTCACCAAATGCATGGCAGTAGTTGCGGCTCACTTGAGACAACAAGGATACCAGGTGTTTCCCTATCTGGACGACTGGCTCCTCACCGTCACCACCGAGCGTCGCCTATTGCAAGCCAGAGACTATACAATCGGCCTTTGTTCCCACTTAGGGATATCCATAAACTTAGAAAAGTCTTGCTTATCGCCCTCACAGTGTATTTCCTTCATCGGAGCAGATCTAAATACATGATCGACACTACTGAAACTCCCCCCAATAAGAGCTGCAACACTCAAACAGCAGGTCCTTCTTCTGGTCAGCAAGAAAGCCCCAGCCAAACTGGTGTTAAAAGTGTTGGGACTGATGGCAGCCGCACTAATTGCAGTCCCTATGGGAAGGTTACACATGAGGATTCTACAATGGCTGCTCTTCGCGCAGTGGTCATTCCAACACCTACCCCTAGCGCACGAGATCAGGATAACAGAATCTTGCAGATGGGACCTCTCATGGTGGGTGCGCGATCAGAACCTCACTGTGGGTCGTCCGTTCGTTCTACCCAGTCCAACAGCCACAATAACCATGGACGCATCCCTGATAGGGTGGGGGGGCCTTTTTCAGGGAAGAACAGTCCAAGGAGAATGGTCCAGCACGGAGTACACTCTACATATAAATGTTCTGGAGTTGAGGGCGGTGTTCTGGCGTTGCAACACTTCCAAGCCCTCTTACCTCTAGGAACAGTAGCAGTTCAGACAGACATGTCTGTAGTCTGGTCCATAAACAAACAAGGGGGAACCAGGTCTTACCTGTTATGCAGAGAGGCCATGAGAATTTGGCAATGGGCAGAGTCCACGGGTCGCTTTCTGATAGCAATGCACATCCCGGGGTCATCCAACATCATTGCGGACAGGTTGAGCAGAGCCATCCTGTTACCTCACGAGTGGTCCCTCAATTCACAGACGGCGGAAAAGATCTTCCGCAAATGGGGCCACCCTTGCTTCGATCTGTTTGCTTCCCCATTGAATGCAAAATGCAGAAGCTACTTTGCCCTTCTACCCCCTCCGGGGGATGTCCCTAGGGATGCACTGATACACGATTGGCCCCCGGGTCTCCTGTATGCATTCCCACTGACTCCATTGATTCCCAGATTTCTACAGAAAGCCAGGAACCTGGAAAGGACTGTAATACTCATAGCCCCATTCTGGCTTCGTCAAATATGGTTCCCCTTTCTTCGAGCCCATCAAATAAGAGGAACCATGGATTCTGGACCCAGTACCAGATCTGCTGACACATTCGTCCGGAGTTCCTCACCCGTCTCTACAGTCCCTCAAACTAGCAGCTTGGCTGCTCCGCTTCCCTGCCTAGCCAGGTCTCATCTACTCCCTCCGGCAGTTCAACACATCCTGGTTACTTCTCATAAAGCTTCCACTACTAAGCTCTATACGAGTAAGTGGAAACGCTTTGTATATTGGGCATCTAGTCAAAACTTAGACCCCTTGGTAGCTCCTCTACATAAAATTTTAGAATTCTTATCCATCCTTTTTCACGAAGGAGCTTCTACTTCCACTCTGAGTACAGTTGGCGGCCATATCAAACTTCCATATTGGTGAGGAAGGTTCTCCCATTATGTCTCACAGACTTTGTAAGGCCTTTATGAAAGGAACCTTCCATCTTAGACCGCCTGTCAGAAAACCTTTCTTTCCATGGAGCCTGAATTTGCTGCTCTCGCAACTCATGTTGCCACCTTTTGAACCTGCTTCGTCATGTCTCTTAAAGTTCTTATCGTGGAAGACGCTGTTTCTCGTCGCCGTGACCTCGGCTCGTAGAGTCTCAGAGCTGCAGGCATGATCGGTCAGACCACCTTACTTGATATTCTATCCAGACAGGGTCTCTTTGCGTACAAATCCATCTTTCCTTCCAAAAGTATGCTCAGTTACGAATATTAACCAGTCTATAGAACTTCCCTACCTTTTTCAAAAACCATACTAACAAACTGGAGTATATGTTGCACAAGTTGGATGTTCACAGGCAATTAAGATTTTATTTAGATAGGACTAGAGCTTACAGGAAAACGGATCAGCTCTTCGTCGCATTTGCAGACAATAAAAAGGGCATGGCAATTACTAAACGTACACTATCTAAATGGCTTGCTG
The DNA here is from genome assembly GCF_019279795.1 of Protopterus annectens. Lineage (NCBI taxonomy): Eukaryota > Metazoa > Chordata > Ceratodontiformes > Protopteridae > Protopterus > Protopterus annectens. The sequence continues at coordinate 388,330,114 of NC_056736.1, forward strand.
ACTGTGTAACATTTGTATACTCTAAATCAAAGCAATCCTTACCCACCAAACCTAAGGCCCATTCTACCAGATCCGTTTCCACTTCCTTAGCTCATGCGGCTCGCTTGCCTTTGGACACTATTTGTGCAGCAGCCACGTGGTCTAAACCACATACTTTCATCACTCATTATAGAGTGGACAAGGTCTCCAAGGATAGGACATCATTTGGTTCCACTGTGCTTAGGAACGTTCTTCCATGAGTCACTCGGGGTCATGGAGCTAGGGACGCTACCCGTGGGTAAGAACAAACGGCGAGATTGAACACTCTTACATAACGAAGTTATGTCCTTATCGTAGCGTTCCATGTAGAGTGTTCATCTCGTCTTTGTTCTTACATTCCCTCCCTCCCCCCCCCCCACGTGTTTGGAAGAACTGGTAGGATTAGAGTCTGATCGACGTGTCCTGACCCCTTCTGGGGTATATGGTCCCATGTGTCATGGGATATATGCTTAGACCATTAGTTATTGCTATGGTGAGAGAGTGCCTCTGAATGGCTGAAGAGAGTGTATGCTTCTAGCACCGCAGGTGTTGGATCCTTTGGTCTGGTTTATTTGCAAACTAAATCTGAGTAATGGCAGGGAGGATTGTGGGATATGGGCTGGTCTCGAGCTTCTCTGAGATTCAGAGCTTTGCAATTCGGCCGACTCGGAGCTGAGGATCGGCTCCGAACCCGTGGGTAAAAACAAAGGCGAGATGAACACTCTACATGGAACGTTATGGTAAGGACTTAACTTCTTTTTTTATGCCTAAGGTGGTATCCAGTGTGGCTCTAAATCAAACCATCCATTTACCCACTTTCTTTCTAAATCCACAGAGCAAAGGAGAAAGACTCCTGCATTCCTTGGACATTCACAGGCAGCTACGCTACTATTTGGATAAAACTAAGGTCTTCAGAAAATCTGACCAGCTTTTTGTATCCTATGCTACAGCATCACAAGGAAAGGCTATCTCAGAACAGACCATTTCCAAATGGATAGGACATTGCATACGTTTTTGCTACACCCACCATGGAAAACCAGTTCCTGCTAGCATAAGGCCCCACTCTACCAGGGCAGCAGCTACATCTACAGCCTTCCTCAGGGGGGTGCCAACCAAGTATATTCTGGAAGCTGCAACTTGGAGTTCAGTACACACCTTCACCAAACACTATCACTTACCACTTTACTCTAAGACTAGAGCTGGCTTCACCACTGCAGTTTTGCAGGGCCTCCTAGCCTCCTCTAATCCTGTTTGACTCCACCTCCCATCCTTAGCTTTGGGATTCAACCCAAGTGTGATGACTGCAGCAGGGTAACACGATGAACATAGTACAGTTTTGTACCTACCATAAATGTAGATGTTCGAGTGTATACCCTGCTGCAGTCCAGGTTACCCTCCCTCCATCCCCTCTGACCTAACTAAAACCTTTCCATACCTTAGATTCTGATGCAACCTTTGTGGTGTATTTGCTTATAGCTGGAGGGATGTTTTGTTTGTGCTACACTTTTATTATTGGTACTGTCTACTGTCCACCTTTTAGGGGGGCACCTGACATTTGGGGCAAGAAAAACTGAAGAAAATGGCATTGGATGCCTCTTATATACCCCTGGCGCACTGACGTCAGGGAAGAAGTGACAGCAACCGACACCGGACCAAGACTTTGGAATTTGGGCCGACTGCAGGACTGCCTGACGGCAGGATAACCCAAGTGTGATGACTGCAGCAGGGTATACACTCGAACATCTACATTTATGGTAGGTACAAAACTGTACTTTACAAATTCTTATGGAAAATGGCCTTCCTGGGGGCCATAAACTCGGCTAAGAGGGTGTCCAAGCTGCAAGCCCTTTCAATTGCTTCCCCGCATATGGTCTTTCACAAAGATAGAGTGTCTCTAAGAAGGAATTCTTTCTTTTTGCCCAAGATTTCCACTGAATCCAGTCTGAAACAATCTATCCATTTAGTTTTCTTTCTCAATTATTCCAATAAAGGAGAGTGCATTCTGCATAGCTTGGATGTACACAGGCAATTGCAATTTTATCTGCAAAGAACTAAGGAGTTTCGCAAATCAGACCAGCTCTCTGTGGCTTTTTCCCCAAATATATGTGGCCTTCCCATATCTAAGGTGACCATCTCTAAATGGATCTCCATCTGTATCTCCACAGTCTGTGCCAACAAGCATCTTGAAGTTCCAGGAAAGGTTGAAGGTCATTCTACTAGGTTGGTGGCTACTTCCTCAGCCTTTATGGCCAGACCCTCATTGATATTTGTACTACCACCACTTGGTCTAATCCTCACACCTTTATTTCACATTATAAGATGGATTTGGTTTCCAGGAACAGGGCTTCCTTTGGTTCCACAGTGCTTTGACATGTCCTTCCTTGAAGCCTTCCAGGGTAAGTAGTAGCTGGGGACTGTGACCCTACTGCGAGGAATAATGACATGGATAACATCAGATAAAGAGTTATGTACTTACCGTAAATTGGCATCTGTGTTATCTTATGTCATTATTCCTGACATTTCCCTCCAGCCATCCCTCTTCCTTGTTGTTTCATCTGAGGAAGCTGGAGTGTTGTGGGGTCTAGGACTCTCTCCTTTCTGATTTGTGGTTACAGTGATAGTGACTATGTCAGTAAACTCAATCTGAGGGTTAAAGGGTAACAGGGTATTATAGGAGAGGGAGGAGCTTGAGCCTTGGATCTATCTAAGCTAAAGTTGCTAGCTCGGATCCAAGACCCTACTGTGAGGAATAATGACATAGGATAACACAGATGCCAAGTTATGGTAAGTACATAACTCTTTATATAATCACTCAAAACTTACAAAGCATTCGTAATAAAATCCATGACTTTCACACGGATTGCCCATAATCAGCCTGACATCATTGCTATTGAAACCTGGCTAATACTTTACATTAATGACTTTGAATTTCTCTCTCCAGGCTTTGCAACCATAAGATCAGATAGATCCACAAAAAAGGGAGGTAGTGTTGCACTAAAATTCCTACGTTATAGATGTTCTTCGTGTTTCACTGTTGCAGTCATCACACTTGGGTTATCTGCCTGCAGGTAGCCCTCAGTCAGCCTGAATACCAGAGTCTTGGGATTTCTGCGTCGGATGTGGTCTCCTTTTCCATGACATCAGGTCGTCGGGGGTATAAAACATGCAGCCAACACCATTACATCAGCTTTTCTTGCCGCGTGGGAGCCCGAAGCAGAAGCAGTTCGCAAGTGCCGGTTGGCCGCTACCTGAAATTTTCGTTTTTTGAGTTTCAAACCTGAAGTCTTCTAAAGCCAAGTACCCCACTGGGGATCCTTTTTTCTTGCTCTAAATGATGTCAGAAAAAGTTAACAATTGTCTTGGCTGTGGAAAGCAAATACTTCAAAGAGATTTTCATTCTTACAGCGTCATCTGTTTAGGCCCAGACCACGATGTTCCTCGCTGTAGGTTTTGTGCCTTGTTTAATGCCCAAACTCTTCGTCGTTGGGCTATCTTTGTCGCTAAATTCTTTCGCTCTTGTTCTCCATTTTCCAAAATGGCTTCCATAAGCCATCCGACTGTCGATCTTCTGAAAAAAACGTAAGGATAAAGACGGAGACAAAACCGTACAGGTCCAAAACTGCCGACGACGCTTCCGTTAAGCTAGTCGCCACTTCGCCGGTACTCTAAATTTGCAGGCCACTGCTGAGACCCATTCAGAGTCCTGAATGCCACGAGATGCTTCTTCGACTATGGAAGCTGCGGATGTCTCTACCTTGGATGGGTTCGGAGCCGCTTTGCAGGCACCGGCATCTGGGGGTGCATTTCGACCTTCCAGTGTTTGCATTAAACCAACAGCTTCGTTTTTGAATAAAAATACCGAGTTTCTCAGGCCCAGAGTTTGCACTAGGCCTAGAAAACCGATGACCAAAGTGCATGCTCAAGCTCCCTTGCCACAGAAACAAATGCTTAGAATGGCTGAAGACCTTATAACTTTAATTAGGGGAAGCCAGCCTTCCCCCTCTAAAAGACAAAAAATTGATTTTCCTTCTGATTCTACAGACCGAGTCCAATGACTCTGACCCCTCTGATTACCAGGACATACCCTTATCTGCCTATGAGGATTCAGATGCAGAAGATTCCATGCCCTCTGCCTCCGCTCCAGAGGACTTTTCTTTTGGTGAAACCTTGTGTACTTTAAGAGAGCATTTCCACTGGAAATGTCAGGACTACCCTCAGTCCAAAAAGAGACTCAGAGAATTTTTAGACTTGCCTCAGCACAGGCCTCTAACTATATCCCCTGTCCTGGTCATTGTAAATGCTATCTTCATGGAATCCAGTCTTACTCCTGATACTTTACCATCAGCTCCTAGAAAGCCCGACAGGTACTACAGAGTACCTTACTCTCACAAATTTCTCTTTAAGAATCCCACTGCGGATCCAGAGGCTATTTCCCAGGGACCTAAAGGTATTAAAGCTACTACAGCCAAAAACCCTACCCCTTCGGACAGGGATTCTTGAGCTTTAGACAGATGGGGTAAGAAGGTATATACCTGTGCAACTCTTGCCATCAGGGCTTTGATTTGCCAGTTTCACATGTTGAAGTACCAGCAGCATATTATGGAACTAATTAAACAAACAATGATGCTGCTTCCAGATTGTACAGAAAATAAAGATTTACAACAGTTAATGCATTCTGCAAACCAGGTTAGTAAACATACTTTGCAGTGTGGTTTTGATGCCTTAGAAGCATCTTGCAGGGCTGCTGTCACTGGGTCTGTACTGAGAAGGCATGCTTGGCTGAAGGAGCAAATCTTGCCAGACCATGTCAAAGCAAAATTAATAGATGCTCCATTAAACCAGGAAAGGTTGTTTGGCACAAAAGCAGAAGTTTTTAAAAAGATGGAGGAAAAAGCTAAATCTATGCAAACATTTAAAGATTTCTTACAGGTGCAGCCACCTAGATTCAGTAGGCATTGGCCTTCTAAAAACTAGTCCTTTCCCGTCCCTCCCAGACATTCTCAGTCCACACCCAGGGGCAACAGGCCACCAAGACTACAGTCTCAGGGTATGCAGAGATCTAAACAATGGAGTGCTCCCTCCTCTAAAATAGGGGTAGTAAGCCACCACCTTATGGAAAAAAATCATAATGACTTGTCTGTCTTCCTTCCTAGCAAAGCCCAAGTACTTGCACCCCTAGGAGGAAAACTCACCCTGCATGCACAAAACTGGATGTCCATTACCCTGGACCGATGGGTCCTAAACATTGTATCCCAGGGATACAGATTCTACTTCCACTCACTGCCAACCCCAAGTGGGTTGCCAAACTTTCCTCCAAACCAGCAGGCAGAGGCTCAAAAGCAAGTACTTTCTCTTCTCAGTATCAGGGTATTCAACCTGTGCCAGTAGAGCAAAGGGGACAAGGTTTCTACTCCAGACAATTCCTGGTACCCAGAAAAGAGGGCACTTGGCGCCCTATCATACATCTGTCAGTTTTCAACACCTTCCTGGTGGTCCCAAAATTCAAAATGTTGACTTTGCAACAGCTCCTTCCTATGCTAGCCAAGGAGGCCTGGCTAGTCACCCTAGACTTAAAAGAAGCTTATCTGCACATCCCCATAAGGGAATCTTGCAGGAAATATCTACGTTTCAGGGCAGGCTCTATGCACTGTCAGTTCTCTGCACTTCCCTTTGGCTTATCTACTGCGCCCAGGGTATTCACAAAGTGCCTGTCTCCAGCCATTGCATACTGCAGGCAGAGAAATATTCAAATTTACCCATACTTGGATGATTGCCTGATTCAGGCGGACAGTCAGGAATTGCTACTTCAACACCTGGCATTTGTAAAGAGACTTCTAACTTCTCTGAGGTACACCATCAACGAAAAGAAATCGCAACTGGTGCCCAACCAAAAAATTGTATTCCTGGGAGCAAGCTTGAACACAACTTCCCAGATGACTTTCCTCACTCCAGAAAAACAGGCTTATTTGACAAAATACTTCAAACTAATGGCCACCAAAACCCAGCTATCTGCAAGAAAAATACTACAAGCCCTAGGGTTCATGGCCTCATGCATTCCACTAATTCCGTATGCAAGACTCCATATGAGGAAACTTCAGTGGTACTTAAAAAGTCTCTTATGTCAACATTCTCAGGACCTGGAAACACTGATTCCTATCATTCCTTGTCTAAGGGCAGAGTTCCTCTGGTGGGCAGAGGCATGCAACCACAACAAGGGACTTCTTAAACTCAACCCCTCGCCGCCCAAACCCTGACAACAGACGCATCAGACTATGAGTGGGTGGCTCACATGGCAGGCAAATGCATTCAAGGCAGATTGGAGCCCAGAACAAATTCCCCTGCATATCAATCAAAAAGAAATGTTAGCTGTACAGAATGCTCTGACAGCCTTCATATACCTTATTCTTCCAGGACAACTCCTGATAAAAACAGACAACACCCACAGTTATGTGGTACATAAACAAGCAGGAGGGAACTCATTCCTACCCTCTCTGCAGGTTAGCCATGCCCCTGTGGAACACAGCCCTGAGCAACCAGTGCACCTGCACGCTCAATTCCAGGCAAACAAAATTCACTGGCAGACGACTTACGCAGAAATCTACTGGACCCACATGAATGGAAGCTGGAACCCAACTCATTCAAACTTCTAATCCACAGGTGGGGGACTTCAGAGGTGGACCCGTTTACCTCCCCCCAAAACCATCAATTCAGCAAATTTTGCACCAGAAATCCCCACAGCCAAGCATGGAAAGTGGATGCCATATCCTTTACATCGAAAACCTCTCAATTTATGCCTTTCCCCCTCTGCCCCTCCTCTCAAAAGTACTACTCACGATCAAACAGGACAGGCCAAGGACAATCCTTATTGCCCCAGTCTGGCCACGCCAGCACTGGTACCCACTCCTACGCAGTCTGACAGCAGTGCCACCCTGGCACCTACATCAGACCCCCTGCCTGCAGTCCCAGCAGGAGGGACAGATTTTGCATCCACAGCTGCAAACCCTGAACATTGCAGCCTGGATTATCCCCTAAATACACCACCAGCAACCCTCAGCAAACAGGTGCTGGACGTCATCCTTGAGGCCAGAAGGCCTAGTACTAGACCAATAGCCTTGCTAAACACAAATGTTAACATTTTGGCTAAGATTGGGATTTCCATCCTAAGTGGAGTGCTATCACATTGACCAAGGACAGGGAGGCTTTATGTGAGGGTGACAGTCTGTTGATAAGGTTCTATATTAGATCCACGAACGCTTAAATGTTTGAATCTCTAAAGGTCGACCTTTAGAGATCGAACAGTTAAGCGTTCAAATTTCTTAAAAAATGTAAAAAAAAATTAGAAGTGAAAAAAAACTAAAGGGTTTAAGCAGGGGGGCAAGCCCCACTGCACCCCCCACACACCCACCACTATTTAAATATACCAACTCCATGATCGTGCTACAGTGTAGGGAATTGAAAATTTCCCATTTCCGCACTGTAGTCCACTGAAGTGCGATCTCGGAGTTGGTATATTAGAGTAGTGGGGGGTGTAGGGGTGCAGGGGGGCTTGTGCCACTGCTACAACCCTTTCATTTTATTGTTTTTTTAATTTATTTTTTTACAACTTCGAACGTTTTAACTGTTTGATCTGCTAAGGTCGACCTTTACAGATTCGAACATTTAAGCATTCGTCATTGTAATAGAGACCCTGTTGATAATGGATGGACTGTCTCTAGTTCTCTGAATGTATTTCAGAATAAAATGTAGGTGGGTATATTATTTTTGATATCTCCAAAACCTTTGTTTCTGTCAGCTGGCATTATTTTATTTGAGGTATTCGAACAACATGAATTAGGCCATGGAGGGGTAGCCTGAGTGATGGCTTTATCCAGCTGCCTAAAATTTGAAGTGCTGGTCAGTGGGGGTGTGCCTCAGCAAAGGAGTATAAAGAGGGGAGCCAAGCAAAGATGCCCATTATCCTCAGGACTCTTCACATTAGTAATAGAGGATATGACATTGTAAGTGAGGCAGAAGTTACAAGAGGAGTTTATATTAGTAGGTTCTGGAGCCTGATTTTTATATTTTTGCGATGATTGTGTTTTTACTAGTAAAGAACTTTAATGTGCATACTCTCAAGGTATTAGAAATCTTTACAGAAATTTTCTAAAGTATCAGGATTAAAATGGATTGTAAAGAAAACAGCCCTAGTTAGATTTGGCAAGCCAAAAGGTGCCATTTGGCAAACTGAAGAGGTGGAAGCACATAAATACCTAGTGTAGAGGTGACCAACACTTGTGAAGGGGCAGTTATATGGAACATAGACAGTTTTAATGGTAGGATAACCACAACTCTTGAATAAATGCTGCAATACAATCAAAGCATTGTTGGGGGCAGTTAACACAATGTCATGATCGTCACCCTGGTTCTTCATCTCATTTACAATAAACCTATGTCATACAGACACTTGGGAATTAGGGAAATACAAATTATTGTCGAATTTTATGTAAACCAATATAAAGGCAATGGAATCCATACAAACATAATAAATGTCCAAAAATTAAGATGAGGCTGGGGCTTAATACATGTACCCACCCTCATGCAGGCCCACAGTGCTGCACTGTATTTAAGAACCAAGGAGGAAGTAAGTGGTATGAGGGACTGTATTCATCCTGAAGGAGAATCTCTCTTACCTTTTTGGACAGATTAACTAGATGATTGGGAATCAGACTAGCAGAATGTAATATTTTTACATGAGGGGTGGAGGGGTAGTTAATGTCTGGTATGTATGTTTACAAGGGGGATGGAGGGGTAGTTAATACCTGGTATTGGCCTCAAATTGAGACCATCCCTTAGCAGAAGAGACCGACATTAATAGTTGAAATCAAATTATGGGGACCCAAGTTGCATACCAGAGGCATAATTGACTACATTTTAAACCCTTTAGTGTCTGTGAAATAAAAAAATATATATATATATATATATATATATATATATATATATATATATACATACATACACACACACACACACGAAATATCAGAGAACTAATGGTTAACACAGAGGAAGCTTTTCACCATTTATCTTAATTTCTATAGAAGGAACAAAGGTAAAAACACAATATTTATGCCTTGGATGAAATGGGGGGGGGGGGGGTTGTCAGGGAAGGAAGTGGGTGGTCTGATATATGACTACTTGATGGAGTCAAAATGTCTGGAAAAGAGGTGAAGCCCTTTACTTAACAGATGTCTAATAACAACAAATAGGGGACTGAGCACACACATTAAGACAATGTCCATTTATTTTGGATCAGAATGTATGCGTCCTGCATGATCTAACCACATTATGTCTTCTCCTTTTTAGGCTGCTCCCGTTAGGGGTCACCACAGCGGATCATCTGTTTCCATTTCTTCCTGTCCTCTGCATCTTGCTCTGTCACACCAACCACCTGCATGTCCTCTCGCACCACATCCATAAACCTCATCTTAGGCCTTCCTCTTTTCCTGTTACCTGGCAGCTTCATCCTTAGCAGCTTTTTCCCAATATACTCTGCATCCCTCCTCAGCACATCTCCAAACCAACGTAACCTTGCCTCTCTGGCTTTGTCTCCAAACCTTCCAACCTGGGCTGACCCTCTAATATACTGATTCCTAATCCTGTCCACCCTTGTCACACCCAGTGCAAATCTTAACATCTTTAACTCTGCCACGTCCAGCTCTGACTCCTGCCTTTTTGTCGATGCCACTGTCTCCAACTCATATAACATAGCTGGTCTCACTACCCTCTTGTAGACCTTCCCTTTCACTCTTACTGGTACTCATCTGTCACACCCACTCCATCCTGCCTGTACTGTCTTCTTCACCACTCTTCCACATGCACCATTACACTGAACTGTTGATCCCAAGTATTTAAACTCGTCCACCTTCACCACCTCTACTCTCTGCATCCTCACCATTCCTCTATCCTCCCTCTCATTCACACATATATATTCTGTCTTAGTCCTGCTGACCTTCATTCCTCTTCTCTGTAGAGCACATAATGTTTGAGGTGTAAGTAAGTGGGAGCCTCCTTGACCCATATTTTGGAAATGTGACAGAGTGCAGTTTAGATGGAGATTATGTCTGAAGCTCTGGGAAGATATTCCTGGTAAAACGATTTTTTGGACCTGGGGAATTTTGGAGATTGGGAATAGGAGAAGAGGCTAGAGGTTGGGTTGAGGATGAAGGATAATCAGCTCAGACTGAGTATTGGATATTTTTCCAAACACATTCTACCAAGAGAATGGAAAAACGGTTGAAAAGCTAGAATCACATATTTGTTGGAGGAATGTATACAACTACTGAGAAAGATGATTGTGTGTATTAAATTAGACACCCATGATGAAACAGAAAAAGCGGTTGGGTAAAAATGTTTTCTTTCATCCATGTATTACTATATTAGGGGAGCTTTTGGAATGAATACCATTTCTTAAGGCTTACCCCTCATTCACCAAACCTAGTGAAATCAGAGGCCCATAAGACAAGCAATTAACTTTCTTTGGGAACACTGGTCCTCTGTACCATAATATAGCCGACCTGGAGTTATAAGTGACTCTAATATTATTATTGTATTGCTTTCAGTGTTAGAAGCATGAAACCAACCCTTCTTCAGTGGGATATGGAAGGATAATGTGGTGAACTTTTTAGAATGGGTTAAATTGTCAGTTATACACAAGAAGATATGACCGATTAGAATACCTGTGTTAGACTGGATTCTTGCCACACATCACACAAAATATGATTAATTGGTAGTACCTGATGTACTTGTAAGGATATTAATGGGACAGGGTGAAGGAATGATCTGCTGATGCTAATCTTCGTTTAATCCTTGACCTATGGGTTCATTTCTGAATATCGGAACCAACTCTGCCATTACTACAGCCTGTGAGAACCAAAAACTCTCGAGCTTGGGTCCTACCCACAATGCTCCTCTCTGATGTATCTCTGATCTCATTTGCCATTTTCTTGGACAGATGCGTTTGACTTTGTTCTCGAGCTAAGGAAGGATTTTTTTTCTTATTACTTCACATTTCTTCCTTTTTTTTCATCACTAAATTTATTTCTATAATTATCCCTAAACTTCGAGAAACTTTGTCCAGGTGTGAAAAAGATGGAAGGACCCTTTCTGCAGTGGGTGTACATTCTTCTACTCCTCAGTGGTCCTATGCTAGGACCAGAGGAGCGGGAAAATGTGGCTCAAAAAGTCCCAAGGACCTTTCCAGGACACACGTGGCATTGGCTCCCCCATGGCAGAGGGGGGGGGGGCTCTAATGGAAGACACAGTCCATGCGGCAGAGGTGGCCCACAAAATCAGGGTTCCAGGGACTGCTTTCCTGGAAAACCCTATCAACACTTTTGAAAGGAGGCCCGGTTGCTTCCCCTAGAAGCAGTGGGTGGTGTTTATCCTTGCACCCTGGCTCCAGATAACTTCAGATATTTGGGTGCACAGGGTCATGACCAGAGGATACATCACACCCCCCCCCCCCACATTTCCAACAGAATCCCTGACATTCCACCTAGTCAGAGGGAACTAGCAGTTTTAGAAATTCAAAAACTGCTAGGAAAGAAAAGTCATCTAAGAGGTCCTGCCAGACTAGATAGAATCTGGAGTTTACTCAAGATTCATTTAGTGCCAAAAAAAGACAGAGGACAGAAGATCAATTTTGGATCTAAGTTTTTCGAAAAATTCCATTCAACACACGAAATTCCAGATGGTTACATTTCAGTCTACCCCCCCCCCCCCGTTACTAGGGAAAAACAATTGGATGTGCTTGATAGATCTCCAGGACTCGTATTACCACATGAAAATGGAGGGAGATTTCTCCGCTTCTGGCTGGGAGCCAACCATTATCAATTTAACGCTCTGCCCTGTGATCTTACCACAGCCCCCAGGGTGTTCACCAAATGCATGGCAGTAGTAGCAGCTCATTTGGCATTACGTGGATTCCTGGTCTCCATACTTACACGACTAGCTCATTACCCCTCCCACCAGGCATCTGCTAGAACAAGCAAGAGACTACATTCTCCACACCTGTGCCAACTTGGGGATTACCTTGCCAACCCCAAGCCATAGTGACCGCAGACAACTGCCAGATGGGGTGGGGAGGTGTAATCTGGGCAAGGTGGTCTAAGGCACTTTGTTTCCCCATGGAGGCCAGCTTGCTTATCAGCGTCCTGGAGCTAAGGACAGGTTTTTTTTTTTTTTTTTTGCGTTGCAGGCCTTTCAAACTGCTTTCCCCTAGGGAACGATTGTGATTCAAACAGACAGTATGTGGGTAGTTTGGTACATCAGCAAGCAGGGAGGAACCAAGTATTACTCCCTTTTTCAAGAAGCTCTCAGATTTTGGCAGTAGACAAGCTCTTCCAACCACTGATGATAGTGCATATTCTGGAGAGTTCTAGTGTCATAGCAGAGAAACTGAGCAGGTGTATTATCCTGCCTTATGAATGGTCTCTCAATCACAAAGTGGTGGAAAAGATTTTTCGTCGTGTGGCCAACCTTACTGCAACCTATTTGCATCACCCCTGAACAGCAAGAGCAGCAGCTACTTTGCCTGGTGCTCCCCTCCAGGGGAGTCTCCGAGTGATGCTGTCCTGCACAATTGACCTCAGGATTTCTGTATGTCTTTCCCCCAATACCATTAATTCTTCAGTTTCTAAAGAAAGCTATCAGGTTGAACAGCAAGGTAATCCTCATTGTTCCCTTCTGGCCTCACAGATTTGTTTCCCCTTTTCTTTGGCCTTATCTGATTCAGTGACCCTGGACTCTGGACCCAGATTCATATCTCCTGTCCCATCCAGAGGGATTAGTTCATCCAAACCTTCAAAACCTCAAGCTCACAGCTTGGCTTCTCCAGTGGCATTGATTGCCAGGCATAATAATCTTTCTTCCCTAGTTCGTAGGATTCTTTTGGCATCCCATAAACCTTCCATCAGAAAACTCTACAATAGTAAATGGAAGAGATTTTCATACTGGGGTTGTAATAATAACATTGACCCCTTCACAGCTTCTGTCGACAAAATCTTAAAATGTTTAGCTTTGCTCTTTGAAGAAGGAGCCTCTTCCTCTACTACCAGGGTTCAACTAACGGCTATTTCAAGTTTTTATAATGGGTTCAAAAAATATTCATTAATTTCACCTAAACTTTGCAAATTTTCTTTAAAAAAGGGATCTTGATGTTAAAGATTCCATATAAGGAACAGTTTGCACCTTGGGATCTAAACTTAGTCTTACAGACAATAGTACATTCCCCTTTGAGCCTGTTGCCAACTGCAACCTGAAATTCTTATCTTGTAAACTATATTTCTGGTAAGGATTACTTCTGCCAGAAGATTTTCAGAAATTCAAGCCTTATATTGTAAACCACTGCGTTTAATATTTCACAAAGACAGGATTTCCTTGAGTACGAACCCTTCTTTTCTACCAAAAGTGGAGTCGGAAAGAAATATTAATCAGACAATCAATTTGCCAGTATTATTTCTCTGTTTCTCAATCAAATGTGAATACTGTATGCATTTATTTAATGTTCATAGACATTTGTGCTTCTCTCTTCATAGAACAAAAGATACAAGAAAATCTGACCGTTTGTTTCCTTTGCAAATTCCAGAATAGATAAGCCAGTATCCAAGGTTATTTTATCTAGATGGCTAAAAAAGATTGTATATCCTTCATATACAACAAGAGGAAAGTCGAATTACGTGGGCCTGTTAGGGCACACACTACTAGAGCCATAGCTACTTCACCAGATGTTCTTCTTGTCTCTCTGTTGCAGTCATCACATTTGGGTTATCCCTGCCAGGGTAGCACTCAGTAGGCCCGGATACTAGAGACTTGGTATTTCTGCGTCGGTTGCTGTCGCTTGAGGTCTGACGTCAGGTCGTCAGTAGTATAAAGTAAGGCAGCCGATGCCATTACATCAGTCTTTCTTGCTGTGGAGCCAAAGCAGAAGCAGTTTGCACGAGTGCCGATCGGCTGCTACCTGAATTTTCGTTTACCGAATTGAAGTTGAAGTCTTCTAAAGCTAAGTACCCCACTGGGGATCCTTTTTTCTTGCACTAACCGATGTCAGAAAATGTTAATAATTGTTTCGCCTGTGAAAAACAAATACCACACCGAGACTTCCACTCTTACTGCGTCACTTGTTTAAGCCTAGACCACGACTTCCCTCATTGTCACTTCTGTGCTTTGTTCAATGCCAGAACTATCGGTCGTCGGGCCCTTATTGTAGCCAGATATTTCCGCTTACAGTCCTCTAATTCCGATATGGCTTTGGTAAGCCATCCGACAGCAGATCTTCCGAAAAAGGCAAAGATAAAGACAGAGACCGCACAGGTCCAAACCTACCAACGACGCTTCCGTTAAGCTAGTCGTCAGTTCTCCGGTCCTCAGTAAGGCACTTTCGCAGCCCCTGATGCCCACTTCTGTTGATTCACAAGCCGCTGCTGAGACCCTTTCGGAGTCCGGTATGCCGCAAAACTCTTCTTCGACTAAGGATCCTGCAGTCGTCTCAACCTTGGATGGGTCCGGAGCCACTGAGCAGGCACCAGCTTCGGGAGAAGTCCTTCGCACTACCGAATTTCAGCACAAACAGACATCTTCTTTTGTGACTATTGTTTTTTCTAAAACTACCGAGTTTCTTAGGCCCTGGGTACGAACCACTCTCAGGCACCTGCTACCTTGCCTCAGTCTCAAATGCTTAAAATGGCGGAAGACCTTATCATGCTGATCGGGGAAGCCAAGCTACCCCCTCCAAAAGGAAAAGAGATCTGTCCCCTGTAGTTTTGTCTGAACAAGAGTCAGATGAATCTAATGCATCTGAATGTAAAGACATGCAACCCCTCTCCACTTATGAGAATTGTGATGCAGAGGATTCCATTCCTTCAGCCTCTCCCCCAGAGGATTTTTCCTTTGGGGAAATCCTGCATACCTTAAGGGAGCATTTCCAATGGGGGAGTCAGGACTACCCTCAGTCTAAAAAGAGACGCAGAGAATTCCTAGATCTTCCACAACACAGACCTTTGGCCATGCCCCCATTCCTTAATGTTGTGGAGGATGTTTTCCTCGAATCTAGCTTGACTCCTGACGACCTTCCTCCTACTCCCTGGAAACCAGACAGGTTACTATAGAGTCCCTGACTCACACAAATATCTTTTTAAAAATCCTACAGTTGACCCTGAGGTCATTTCTCAAGGGCCAAACGAAATTAAAGCAACCTCTACTAACCCCCCCCCCCTTCAGCCAGGGATTCCCGAGCATTGGACAGATGGGGTAAGAATGTATACACCTTGGCTACTCTTGCTATCAGGGCACTAAATTGTCAGTTCCATATGCTGAAATTTCAGCAACATACCTTGGAACTCCTTAAACAAAAAATGTCTTCCTTTCTTGCTTGGGCAGAATCTAAAGATTTACAAGCATTAATGCATTCTGCAAGTCAAGTAACTAAACACACCTTGCACTGTGGTTGTGACGTCCTAAAAGCTTCTTGAAGGGCACCAGTCACTGGATCTGTCATTAGAAAGCATGCATGGCTTAAGGAACAGCCCCTGCCAGATCATGTCAAATCTAAATTGTTGAATGTCCCCTTGCACAAAGATAACTTATTTGGCACTAAGGCAGAAGAGGTCTTAAAAAAGATGGAAGAAAAAGCAAAATCTATGCAAACAGTTAAGGATTTTTTTGCAGGTCCAGCCCTCTAGGTTCAGCAGGCATTGTCCCCCCAAACCCTGGTCCTTTCCTGCTCCCAATAAACCGGCCCAGCCTAGGCCTCATGGAAGCAGACCCCCACCCCCCAGCAGCAGCCCCAGGGAATGCAGAGATCTAAGCAGTAGAATACCTCCACTTCAAAACCAGGGAGTTCTAAGCCACCCCCTTATGGTAAAAACTCACAATGACTCATCTCCTCCACCCCCTCCCTCTGCCCACCTTCACTTACCCCTAAGAGGAAAACTCTCCTTTCACCCAAGCACCTGGGCCACCATTACGAAGGACCACTGGGTTCTGAACATTGTGTCTCAGGGATACAAATTTTCCTTCCACACCCTTCCAACCCCAAAAGGGTTCCCAGATCTACCACCAAATCAGTGGGCAGAGGCTCAAAAGCCAATACTTTACCTGCTCTCGTTCCTGCAGAACAGATAGGCCAAGGTTTCTACTCCAGACTTTTTCTGGTGCCCAGAAAAGAGGGCACCTGGTTGCCCCATCCTCAATCTATCCATATTAAACACCTTCCTGGTGATCCCAGAATTCAAAGTGCTCACCCTCCAGCAGCTGCTACCCATGCTCTCCAAGGATGCTTGGCTAGCCACCCTAGATCTAAAAGAGGCCTACCTCCACATTCCTATCAGGGAATCATGCAGAAAATATCTCCGGCTTCAGGGCAGGATCTCAACACCTTTCAGTTCTCTGTGCTTCCCTTTTGCTCCCAGAGTTTTCACAAAATGTCTGGCTCCGGCCATTGCCTTTTGCAGACAAAGAAATATTCAGATTTACCCATACTTAGACGAGTTCCTTATTCAGGGAGCCAGCCAGGAGAAGCTGCTCAAGCACCTGGCCTTTGTAAAAACAGACACCAGCACTGTAATATGGTACATCAACAAGCAGGGAGGGACTCACTCCTAGCCTCTATGCAGGCTGGCCATGACCCTTTGGCACACAGCCTCTGCCATGCAACTACACCTATTAGCACAATTCCTACCAGGCTCTCTCAACTCTCTGGCAGACCAATTAAGCAGAACTCTTCTGCACCCACACGAGTGGCAACTCAACAGAAGTACCTTCACACTAATAACTCAGAAATGGGGAACCCTGAAAGTCGACCTCTTTGCCTCCCACACCAGCCATCATCTCAGCAAATTCTACACCGGGGAGCATCACTGCATGGCTTGGAAAGTGGATGCCCTGTCCTTCCCCTGGGTCACTCTGTCAGTCTATGCCTTTCCTCCCCTACCTCTCATCCAAAGGGTACTGCTCAAAATAAGGGAGGAAAAACCAAGGACCATTCTCATAGCTCCAGACTGGGCCAGGCAGCACTGGTACCCCTTGCTGTGCAGCCTGTCCTCGCTACCCCCATGGCATCTTCCTCAGATTCTAAGGCTCCTGAACCAGAGGGAAGGGGAGTTCTTGCATCCCCAATTGCAGACACTCAATTTGGCAACTTGGCTTATTCCCTAACCCCGAACCAATCTGCCAACCTCACTAAACAGGTTCTGGATGTTATCCATGAGGCCAGATGTGCTAGCACCAGAAAGTCTTATGCTGATAAATGGAAAAGGTTCTGCACCTGTATCCAAGGGAGCCAATACGGCACAGCCCCCCCTCCCTCACATCCTGGATTACTTAACTGACCTACTACACAGTGGCCTCTCTTGCTCCTCTATAAAAATTTATGCCTCTGCTATTTCTGCTCATTTTCACACTGAGCAGCCCATTTTCTCACAGCCTTTGATCAAACAGTTCCTAAGAGGGGCTAGCAACTTGAGGCCACCCAGAAGGGTACCAGCACCAGCTTGGGACCTTAACTTTGTATTGGAAAAGCTCACCCTGCCCCCTTTTGAACCAACTTCTTCTGCAGAGCTAAAATTTCTGTCCTGGAAGACAGCATTCCTTCTGGCCATCACTTCAGCCAGAAAAGTCTCTGAGCTGCAAGCACTCATGGTTGGAGAACCCTTCATACAGACAGGGTATCCCTCAGAACTAATCCATTCTTCATGCCCAAGGTGGTGTCCAGTGTGGCTCTCAACCAATCCATTCATTTGCCCACATTTTTTCCTAATCCCCAGAACAGGGGGGAAAGGATTTTTCACTCTCTAAATGTGCACAGACAGCTCAGATTCTATCTAGACAGGACTAAATCCTTCAGAAAGTCTGATCAATTGCCGGTTAGCTTTGCTACAGGATCAGAAGGTAAAGCCATCTCCAAACAAACCATTTCCAAATGGACAGCACACTGCATCCATTTCTGCTACAAACAGCATGGAAAGCCTCCCCCCAAGGGGGTCAGGACACACTCCACCAGAGCAGCCTCCACCTCTGCGGCTTTCCTCAGAGGAGCCCCATCAGGGACATCCTGGAGGCTGCCACCTGGACATCTGTTCACATGTTTACCAAGCATTACCACCTGCCTCTCTTCTCCAAATCCTGGGCAGGGTTTGCCTCTGCAGTCTTGCAGGGCATTCTAGCCAGCCCCTAGTTCCATTGACTGCCTTCCACCCTTTTCCTCAGCTTTGGGAATCAACCCAAATGTGGTGACTGCAACAGTGAAACACACAGAATATAGTACAATTGTGTACACTTACCATAAATGTAGCTGTTCGAGTGTATTCACTGTTGCAGTCCTGGTCCCCCCCTCTCCATTCCCCTTTCTTCTCTTTCTCCTTTTATTACCATTCTAACTTGTTGTTCTCCTTTCCTTTCAAGGGAATTATTGGTATTTATTTTCCACTGGTGGGGTTTCTTCCACCAGACCCTGGCCTCCTACTTGGGGGCTCCTGACAGGTTGTGGCAAGAAAAACTGATTAATGTCGTTGGCTGCCTTACTTTATACTACTGATGACCTGATGTCAGACCTCAAGCGACAGCAACCAACGCAGAACTACTAAGTCTCTGGTTTTCGGGCTGGACGAGGGATACCCTGGCAGGGATAACCCAAATGGGATGACTGCAACAGTGAATACACTCGAGCATCTAAATTTATGGTAAGTGTACACAACTGTACGTTTTCATTCTAAGGCTTCCATGGGCAATATTTGTGCAGCATTGACATGGGCTATCTCGCATACTTTTATTACTCATTACAATTGGATTTGGTCTCTAGGGGAAGAGTATTATTTGGTTCTATGGTGCTCAGGAATTTCCTTCTGTGAGTCCTCCCAAGATCTAAGGTAGCTAGGGACTCTGTCCCTTATGTCAAGGATTAAATGAAGATCAACAACATCAGATATAGAGGTTATGTATTTACCATAATGTTCCATCTGTGTTGTCCATCTTCATTTATCCTTGACTCTCCACCTTCCACCCTCCTTCATTTCAGACCTCTTGGTGGAATGAATTATGGTCCTAGTTATACATTTTGTCATATATGACACCAGATATGGTCTCTGTAAAGGTGCTAGTAGGATTATATTTTCTGTCCTTTTCTGTCTGCAAACTCAGTCTGAGGTAAATTGGAGAGGAACATTTTGGGTAGGACCTAAGCTCGAGAGTTTTTGGTTCTCACGGGCTGTAGTAATGGCTGAGTCGGTTCCGATATTCGGAACCGAACCCATATGTCAAGGATAAATTAAGATGGATAACATATATGGTATGTTATGGTAAGTGCACAACCTCTTTTTTTCTTTTTATACCTTGTTACTGTCTTTATACCTTGTATCACTAGTACTGCTATTCTTTGTGTTAATGTTGCTTATTTTGTTTATTACTTTTTGATACTTATAACTCTGTTAATGAAATGTAAAGAACGCTATGCTGTTTTTTGCTCATTTGTATTATATGAATACATTTCTTAATAAAAGGATAAAATCTAAAATAAAGGAAAGCATAACAAATTTTAACAAGTCAGACACATCTCAAGGTAAAACAGCATCTGAAAATGTATGAACAGTATACTTCAAAAATCGTTATGATGTGAAATACTTTTTTTCCTCTGTGCTTACCATTGGATCTTACCATGTTTTGTTTTTGCAGACTATCATAGGAGATTTTCAGAAGGAACAGGAGAAGTTTGTGCAAGAAAAGCATACAAGAAAGACTGGTAACATTTTTAACTTTAGTACATTTGTAGTCTTACCATCCAAAACTGATGGAATGTTTGAAAGTCGGTAAAACTTGTACCATTTACAGGTGCATGAATAAGTAGTCTTTAACTGGTTAGCTTTCCTAACAGTAAAACTGGAATTGTTTTTAGTGTTAATGATCTCCACAACTGAGGTCTGGATTCCATACACTTTGTGGAACTTGGACGATGGCACAGAGTTCCACACAAGATTTGCGGCAAGCCAAGTCATATGCAAATGTACCCAGGTCTACATAGAATTCCTCAGTACAGTGCAGGCACAACAGCCCGCGACATCAGCACCACCACTGTCAGTCATGGCAAAATTGTATTCAAGGAAAAGTAATCCAGAAAGTAGTATATGTGCATTATTAATGCATGTCTTTGGAAGGTATACAAGCTTGACGTAACATGTCAGTAAAAAGTACAAATTACTGCCTGAAGACAAAAGTGCATCACAGCAGTAATCCCATCGTGACAAATATCTGCAAATATTTATGGATTTCATTGTAAAATGTACACAAACATATATGAACACCCTCACCGTTATTTGTGGAATCTATCATAAGCTGCAAAATTTTCAGTGAAAAGATTAAGACGAAGGGCAATCAAAGTCACATTGCAATGGCTAACCATTTCTAAGAATGGGTGGGGGACGTGTGTGGAACACAAGTAATGCACACATCAAGGGAAATAGGTTGATGGAAAAGTAGATATAATGTGAGGGGTGAAGAAGAAGGGCATACCTGGGATGATAGAAGGTCAGAGGGACATAGGCATTTTTTTGGCAGAATGGAAGAAGTAGAAAAGACACGGAAGGAGGAGGTGAGGAAAAAACTTCAGGTACAAACATATGACAAACATTACAAGACATGAAGGACAAAGGTTGGTAATACACATAAAGGGTAAGTAAGGTACATAGACAGCACACATATGTACAACACTGGTGAAGGAAAAATGACAAACAGCGTAGAGATGTTTACCAGCCTTGGTGCTCCTCAAAAATACTTGTGTTACCAATGCACAAAGCAGTGCTGAGATGTCACAAACTGTGTGACAGTCATACCAAAAGAAGTATGACCGAGCGTAGGCGTTTATCAGACAATATTAAATAGGAAATGCAGTCATTTCAGTCCACAGTCGACATCAAACACCTTGTCCACTGTGCTGTCAGCACTGCCAGTATATGTCAGGTAATGATCACATCCAGTCAAGGAAATGCAGAAGCAGATAACCTGGGGGTAGACTAGAACCTGTAAATCTGCTTGCAGTAGGCAAACAGGTAAGCACAGTGCCAAACAGCATAACTGCAGCAAAAGAGTAATGTGGATGTGTAGTAAATCAATAACTGTACTCATCACTGACAAAGGAGAAATGGGATCCATATGTCAAAGAACACATTCCATGCCAGAGGCAACACAGATGGTGTTCAGGAATGCATAGATGTGTGACGTGCAACAACATCAAATAAGCCAAATATGAAGAAGTTTCTTCACACATACCCACACCAATGACATGAAATAAGAACAAAGTGGTGATACATATATATATATATATATATATATATGTGTGTGTGTGTGTGTGTGTGTGTGTATATATATATATATATATATATATATATATATATATGTGTGTGTGTGTGTGTGTGTGTGTGTATATATATATATATATATATATATGTGTGTGTATATATATATATATATACATACATACACACACATATACGAAGTAGCATATGAATAATAAGTAAGGAATGCAAGCTTGTGCATATGCAGGAAGCATACTAATGTCTGAGTAATGCACAACACTCCAGTAAAACATAATCAGAAATGGAATCTACTCAGTAGCCTCATGTACACGTGTCTTGCACGTATTTTTGATACCCAGCATGGTGGCACAATGTTATGTTGTCTCAGTACACCTACATTACAATAATACTTTACAGGAAGTTGAGCATAAACATATGCATACACCATATATATGTGAAACATATAGGCCAATAAGGGGGAAGGGAGATGGGTAAAATAGGTGCACATTAATAAAGAAATGCTAGTGAGAAAAAGCTGGCACAGAATAAAACAGGACAAACATAGCTAAGTAGCTAAATTACACATTGCACAGGTCCACAGCACAGGATGGACAGCAAGTCCTTTGCAAGGTACATTAAACAAATGGCCAACATTTGACACATGTAGTGTGCATTGGTGATGGCTATAAACATGTCTGTGCACAAATAACACAAACAACACAGTAATGTGCAACAATTAAACAGCAATGGCATAGGTACATTACAAAAGTAGGTTCATATGTCATAAACCCATATATATTTGCATGCTAACATAAGATGACAGGTGGCACTGTAACAGAAAGTGATATGAATACAATGTGTAAATAATGTGCATGACCAATTTGAGGAGAGTTATAGATAAACAGCTGTGGCACACCATCATTGGGTGAAAGACATATACATACTATAGATGTATGATGGGTGACTAATGTCTTTGAGTTGTTAGGGGCATCCAGTTGTACGGTCATGCAAAGGAAGGCTGCCATATTATTTATAATGACCATTGGACAGGTATGTTAACATGTATTACACAGACAAAGTATACACATGTTAAAATATATTCTGTATGCTCATTACAGTGGTATGTGTGAGAAAAAGTAGCTTGCATATGATATGCACTAGTGCCATTTATGCGATAACAACATGGAATTCTCAAAGGCAATGGAGAATATCAGTCCCCTGCTAGTAATACTGTCAGTGTGACAGACTATGTATGTTTACCCAGCAGAGGCATACATTATGTTAGTAAAATAAAACACTGTACTACTACATGGCACACAAATTAATCATTACCTGTCATACACAAGAGCATATTGCCAGTGGGACCTCCTGACACAAGTTCGCTATTGGAGGTTGGGCAAACCATACTTTAAATCTTGATTGGAGAACGAACATTCTCCAGCAGGGTGTTAATGTATAGGTAATATGTACTGAAGAATGAGCTTGACACTTTACGGCAGCATATTAATGTGCCATGAAGCTAAGACAGTTAAAAATGCTAACGGTTGCCATTTTTTTACGCTCAGTAAGCAGCGCCTTTGCTGTTTAGTGAGTGTCATATTAAAAGAAATACATAAGTTAAAAATAAAAAATAGAAGAGTATTTGTGTGTGTGTCTGTGTGTGTGTCTGTGTCGGTGTGTGTCTGTGTCGGTGTGTGTCTGTGTCGGTGTGTGTCTGTGTCGGTGTGTGTCTGTGTCGGTGTGTGTCTGTGTCGGTGTGTGTCTGTGTCGGTGTGTGTCTGTCTTTGTCGGTGTCTGTGTCTCTGTGTGCGTGTGTCTCTGTGTGCGTGTGTCTCTGTCTTTGTGCGTGTGTCTCTGTCTGTGTGTCTGTCTGTGTGTGTCTGTGTGTGTGTGTGCATGCGCATGCATAAAGGCAGAAGTGAGAAGATCAGGTAGTGGCTGCAGTTAAGGAAGACCTCTCACCCTCTTAGTACAATACATTTGGACAAAGCTCAATAATCTGAGTACAAAGGCACAGAAATAAGCACAGATTTTAAATGTTATTCTTATAGGCTTCAAACATTTCTAGAATAGCAGTAGTGTTAGCATGCATTTTATGAAGGATATGAATTCTGAAACTCAAATGTATGTCATTATTTAGTAAGTTTCACCCCAATGATTTGCCAAAAACTATGCATTTTATGAGGAACAGTCTAAAAAATTAGGTAAAAATATAGACATTCTGTGAAAATCTGTTCATTTGATAGATACGCAATTATGAAACTTTTAATGGCTGATATTAAGGTACACCGCTTCTAAATGATTTTGTATGCATGTGTGTTTGAGAGTATGTGTAGACAATAAATACATCCAAAATATAAGTTTGATTAGTAAAATACTCCCTCCAGTAGCAGTTATTTATATTATATCAAATTTGAAACATTAGGTAGAGGGACTATTTTTCTTGAAAAATCTAAAAATAATAATACAGTATTAAAAAAAGTAAAACAAAATAATTTTATAGACAGCCCATTGTCTAAGCACAATAACGACCTCCAGGTTGCATGCCTCAGAACACTGCTGGGCATGCATTATTTACACAGTAGCACACACCCTGTTGTGCATTATTGCGTGCATATACATAGATGTACGATGTATGTAAACAAGCAAATGAAAGCCAAAAAATGGCCAAGTTTGTGCAAAGTATGCAAGTTTATCAACCATTTGAAAGTAGTTTCAGGAGAATAGCACCACATTAAGTGTGCAGTGCAACAAAATGTAAAAAGTGTAATATGTCACAGTTGGTAATAACAAAAACTGACCATGTATGCATGGGAACACTGCCAGTAAGCAAAGTGTATCGTATTGGCAGAATGCTACCTGTAGCAGACATATTTGTCACAGAAAAGTGCAGACTACATCTGCAGTAACATTGCTATGGTGCAGTTCAAGCAAAAGCCGCAAGTCACGTACTGAGTGGAGGAATGAATATCCTGCCATTTGTAACTCTGTCTGCAAGTATGTCAGCATCTGATGAGAACATAACATGGTGGTGGTGGTAATGGCAGTGTCACTGTAACAACTGTCATACATCAGCAGTGTGCATCATGAGGTATATCTTACATGCATGACTGCAGTATTGGATTCTTGCACAAATGTGTGCCTAGTAATGCAAGTAAACCAAATAGAAGTAGACGGTGGCAGCATTACATGCATGGATCACATAGATTATACTTGTGGTCCATCACTTTTTTAATTTCTCCAAATCTTTTGGGTTTGTAATACCATGACAGGAATGGACCCCATTCCTAAGTCAAAGTACGATTAAAATTCATGAAATTTGTATTGTTTCAGTCTTTGAGGACAGCCAGAAGTGCCCTTCGCAGCCCCGATAATGTGCCCAGTTATGACTCCTCCTGTAGTTCTTATGGAGTTACATGTATGGATAACATATCTGAATACGATTGTAGATTCTTTTTTCTAAAACCTATTGCTTCTACCACTATTAGTACTATCTGGGTATCTTTCTTCCACATTGCTGTGATTTCTGCCTGCAAATCTTGATATTTTATGACTGTGTCTCTGTATGCAAGACACTGTAGTCACTGGGTGTAGCGATTTTAATGATCAGTGGTACTTTTGTCTTCTTTTCGTGGACTACTATATCTGGTTTTCTCACGTCTGTCTTTTGAACCCTTGGTAATAGGTGATCCCATATGATGTAGACTTCATTTTCCATGATGCTTTGCGATTCATGTTTCCAGTGTTTTTCAGCCACTTTAATACCATAATGTTTGCACAATCTCCAGTGCAACAGTCTTGCCACATTATTGTGCCTTTCAGTATGACGTCCTTCTGCCATTAGTGTGTCACAACCAGCAACAAGGTGTGTGACTGTTTTCAATTCTGTTTTACAAAATCTACATTTGTCTGTTTCTCCCACATGTTCAATGGACTTTGTAAACCAGTGTGTACGTAGCCCACTGTCATTCCTGCATTCGATCCTGATCAACATGAGGTTTTTCCAGAAGTTTTCTATACTTGCAACTGTATTTATGCATTTTCCACATTTCTTGCCTTCTCATCTGATCCTTCACCTTATATTCTTTTCTTTTGTATTTTTTAGCCTATTCAGTTGATGCTGGATTTTTATCTACTTCTGGTTTGATTTCCATTCCTGCTTGACTCCGATATGCTTCTGCTAGACTAAGCAGAGAAGTCATCTTAGATATTTCTCCTCATGTGTCAAAACTTTCATTATGTTTGGGTCTTGTGAGGTCACAGATAAGTGTGCAGTCCCACAATTGCAGATCTATACATGTAATCAATTTTAAGGAGGCCCATACCTCCTTCGGAATGGAGAATATACAATCTTGGTATGCACTGATTTTTATAAATCATTTGGTGAGCATGAAGCATCCTCCTTGTTTTCCTGTCTAATCTGTCCAACATGTTTTGGGGCCAGTCAGTCACAACGAAACTGTAAGTTAGGACAGGAAGAGCAAATTGGTTTATAGCTTGAATTGTATTCCTAGATGTCAGTGCTGTTTTCAGGATTAATTTAAGTCTTCTAAAATATTCCTTACTAAGTTTTATTTGCATTTATTCATGTTTTGTTGCTGATCCTTCATCAGTTCCCAAATAGTTATATACATCCTCTTGCTCAAGTTCTTTTATATCACATTCTTGTCCCAAACTGATGTTTTCTTGGTGCTGCAGATGTTCATCGTGCATACAGCTGCAGTAATCACAGATGGGTTCTCTGCCGTCAGGCGGTCCCGCGGTCGGCCGAATTCCAAATTCTTGGTCCGGCGTCGGTTGTCGTCACTTTCTCTTCTGACGTCAGTGAGGCCAGAGTATATAAGACACAGCCGACGCCATGTTCTCCAGTCTTTTTTGCCGCGCGGTGCCCGAAGCAGAAGCAGTTCGCAAGTGCCGGTCGGCCAGCTCCTGAATTACGAAAATTTTGGAAACCGAAGTCTTCATTAAAGCTAAGTACCCCGTTGGGGAAACTTTTCTTGCCTCAGACCGATGTCAGAAAAAGTTAATTGTATTTCTTGTGGGAAGCAAATACCGCATAAGGATTTCCATTCCCTCTGCATACCTTGTTTGGGCCCAGACCACGACGTCTCGGGCTGTCGCTTTTGCGCTACCTTCAATAAACGCACTATTAAGCATCGGGCGGAGTTCGCCCAACACTACTTTGGTAAAGCTTTTGATTATAAAATGTCGTCGGACACTCCGACTACCATTTTGTCCAAAAAATGCAAGGAAAAGGACCGGCACGCGAGGCCCGCGGTCCCCGCCGACACCACGCCAAAACAGGCTACACGTGGTCCGGTTCTCAGCGAGACACCTTTGCAGTCCCTGACTACCGACGACACTCCTTTGGCAGTGTCCTCTGTACCCGAGACCGCTGGGACCTCGGCCCTTTCCCAGACTACAACCACCGAAGCCTTTGCTAATGTTGAGCCTACTAATGTGGACAGGTCCACCTCCACCCATGGTGTCTTTAGGCCCTCATCTTCTTTTTCAATTAAGGCCTTTACTAAATCCAAAGCAGCCAGGCATCCCACGAGGCCTGTTGCACAGGGCCCATCTCCAGGTCCCATGCCTAAAAAACAGATGCTTAAGATGGCTGAGGATTTAATTACTCTTATCAGAGGTTCTCAACCCCCTCCAGACAAGAGACCCAGAGTGGAGGAAGATTCCCCCTCTTCTGATCAGGGATCCATTTTATCAGAACATTCTGATGCAGAGGAACACTCTTACTCTCCTTTTGAGGATTCGGATGCAGAACAGTCCATCCCTTCTGTATCCCCTCCTGAGGATTTTTCTTTTGGGGAAACCTTGCACACCTTGAGGGAACACTTCCATTGGGAAGGCCAAGACTTTTCAGATTCCAAGAAAAGACTTAGGGAATTTCTTTTGTTACCTCAACACAGACCTCTGGCGATACCCCCTGTTTTGGACATACTTGATGATGTCTATTCGGAGGCTTGCCTTAACCCGGATTCTCTGCCTCCTGCACCAGTCAAACCTGATAGGTATTACAGAGTACCCAGCTCTCACCAATTTCTCTTCAAAAGCCATAATGCTGACCCTGAAACCATTTCACAAGGCCCCAAGGGATTGAAGGCCTCCACTGCCAAGAATCCACTTCCTGCAGAAAGGGAATCAAGATCTTTAGAAAGGTGGGGTAAAAAGATATATACCTCGGCCACCCTAGCCATGAGGGCCCTAAATTGTCAGTTTCATATGCTTAAATATCAACAGTTCCTGTTATCACAATTAAGGAACAAAATGTCTCAACCTGAACAACCAGATTTAAAGGAGTTACAGGATATGATGCATAGTGCAGAGCAAGTGGGTAAACACACTTTACAATGTGGTTATGATGCCCTAGAGGCTTCAAGTAGAGTGGCTGCTACGGGATCAGTCATTCGCAGACATGCTTGGCTTAGAGAACAAAACTTGCCTGATCATGTGAAAGCTAAACTTCTAGATGCTCCTTTACAAAAGGATGTGCTGTTTGGTACTAATGCTGAGGAGATATTACGGAAAATGGAAGAAAAAGCCAAATCCATGCAAACTGTCAAAACCTTTTCCAGGTCCAACCACCACGCTTTAGCAGAAATTGGCCTTCAAAAACTGGTCCTTTCCAGCCACTGACAAGCCCCAAAGAGGTAGATACAGACGCACAAGGGGCAGAGGGCAATCACAAGGATCATATAGAGGACGACAATGGCAAACTCCAGCGCCAAGAGGTGGCGAGGACAGTGCACAACAATACAGGAAGCAAACCCAATGACTCCCTCATTTCCATGCCAAGCACGTCTCAGCTGGCAGCACCTTTGGGAGGAAAGCTAGCATTATTTGCAAACAATTGGCATATTGTCACAACAGACAAATGGATCCTGGACATTATAAACAGAGGCTACAAATTTCATTTCCACACTCTGCCACAGAATCAAAG
This sequence comes from Protopterus annectens, assembly GCF_019279795.1. Lineage (NCBI taxonomy): Eukaryota > Metazoa > Chordata > Ceratodontiformes > Protopteridae > Protopterus > Protopterus annectens. The sequence goes on from NC_056736.1 coordinate 388,358,401, forward strand.
GGCAGAGGCACAACTACAAATTTCAAAGCTCATAAGCATGAGAGCTATTCAAGAGGTACCTTCTCACGAACAAGGTCAAGGTTTTTATTCAAGGCTTTTTCTGGTACCAAGGAAAGGAACCGACCGGAGACCCATTTTGGACTTATCCATCCTAAACACATTTCTACTGCACCAAAATTCAAGATGCTCACATTACAGCAACTTCTTCCCATGCTGGGCAAGGAGTTTTGGCTGGTAACATTGGACCTCAAGGAGGCATACCTGCATGTCCCAATCAGACAAAGCTGCAGAAGATACCTCAGATTTCTTGCAGGTTCAATCCACTATCAATTCTCTGCATTGCCCTTTGGCTTATCTACTGCGCCCAGAGTATTCACAAAGTGCCTGGCATCAGTGATTGCCTACTGCAGACTTCAAGGGATACAAATTTACCCTTATTTGGATGACTGCCTGATCCAAGCGGACAGCAAACACATACTTCTGGAACACCTGACATATGTGACACGGCTATTGCATCCTCTGGGATACACAATCAACAAAGAGAAATCAAGGCTAACACCATCTCAGAAAATAACTTTCCTGGGTGCCAACTTGGACACAAACACCCAGATGGCCTATCTTACACCAGAAAAACAAGGGCAACTATCTCAGTACTTCAAAATACTAGCAAAAAGTACCAGGCTTACTGCAAGGAAAATCCTGCAGGCTCTGGGATTCATGGCATCTTGCATTCTTTTAATCCCATGTGCAAAGCTGCATATGAGGAAACTTCAGTGGTACCTAAAAAACGTATGGTCTCAACACAGTCACAGTTTGGAAACAGTACTACCAATAATCCCATGTTTGCAAAAGGAATTTCTATGGTGGGCCCAAGCATGTCAAGCAAACACAGGCCTCCCATTCTGCAAGCCTCAAGCAGAGCAAGTTATCACAACAGATGCCTCAGATTACGCTTGGGGGGGCGCACATGACGGACAGGTGCATCCAGGGCAAATGGTCCCAAAAAGAAAAGCACCTCCACATCAATCAAAAAGAAATGCTAGCAGTAATAAATGCAATTACAGCTTTCAAGGACTTCCTGCATCCAGGACAATTACTGATAAGAACAGACAACACCACAGTAATGTGGTACATAAACAAACAAGGAGGAACACATTCATACCCCTTGTGCAGACTAGCCATGACCCTTTGGAACTTGGCTCTGGAATGGCAAATCGAACTTCAAGCACAGTACCTGCCAGGATTGGAAAACACGCTGGCAGATAAATTAAGCAGAAATATGACAGACCCACACGAATGGAAGTTACATCCGCAGGTGTTTGCAGAAATAACCCAAGTGTGGGGGAGGCCAGACATAGATCTTTTTGCCTCCCACAGGAATCATCAATTGGAAAAGTTTTGTTCGAGGACCTTTCATCCAAAGGCCTGGAGAGTGGACGCCCTTTCATTCAGTTGGACAGCATGGACAGTTTACGCATTCCCATCTCTGCCTCTTCTGCCCAAGGTACTTTTGAAAGCAAGAGCAGACAGACCGAAGATGATGCTGATTGCTCCAGATTGGCCAAGGCAACACTGGTACCCATTGCTGAGGAGCCTAACACATACTCCTCCCTGGTCCCTGCCTCTAATGCCTCTTCTGCTGACTCAGCACAGTTACAAAACTCTCCACAGTCAGCTGAAAACACTCAATCTCGCTGCATGGAAAATTCCTTAACACCACAACAGACC